>NC_060181.1:2697591-2770091 GCF_021184085.1 Oncorhynchus gorbuscha
AGGTCTTCTAGTGGAGAGAGAGATAGAGACCAGAGGTCTTCTAGTGGAGAGACAGAGACCAGAGGTCTTCTGTGGAGAGAGAGATAGAGACCAGAGTTCTTCTAGTGGAGAGACAGAGACCAGAGGTCTTCTAGTGGAGAGAGAGAGAGAGAGAGACCAGAGGTCTTCTAGTGGTGAGAGAGAGAGTCTTCTTAGTGAAAACACAGAGAGAGAGAGAGAAAGAGAGAGAGACAGAGAGAGACAGAGAGAGAGAGAGAGAGAGAGAGAGAGAGAGAGAGAGAGAGAGAGAGAGAGAGAGAGAGAGAGAGAGAGAGACACAGAGAGAGACATAGAGAGAGAGAGAGAGAGAGAGAGAGAGAGAGAGAGGGAGAGAGAGAGAGAGAGAGAGAGAGAGAGAGAGAGAGAGAGAGAGAGAGACCAGATGTCTTCTAGGGAGAGAGAGGGAGTCTTCCTAGTGAAAACACAGAGAGAGAGAGAGAGACCATTGAAACATCAATCTGCCTTTCAGACTGTAGACCTATACTGACTATTGAAACATCAATCTATTTTTAAGAAAGCCTGACATTGACATTGATATAGCTGGTAGGAAATGGTTAGATTTGACTCAGGGAATACTGACATTGATTAAGGTACTGTATATTTACAATTTAAACATGCATTCTTGGAGTGCAAGAATCCCAAAAACCTGTTACTGGGATTACCATCTCAATTCATTAACTATTGTATGTGGTGCCTTTACATATAGCAGATACTCATATAGATGTCATGGGCCCTGTAGAGGTGTTCTGTAACCAGAAGTGGGTTTACCTGTTCAGGTGTTCTGTAACCAGAAGTGGGTTTACCTCTACAGGTGTTCTGTAACCAGAAGTGGGTTTACCTGTTCAGGTGTTCTGTAACCAGAAGTGGGTTTACCTGTTCAGGTGTTCTGTAACCAGAAGTGGGTTTACCTGTTCAGGTGTTCTGTAACCAGAAGTGGGTTTACCTCTACAGGTGTTCTGTGATATGAAGACGAGAGGTGGAGGCTGGACTGTGCTTCAGCATCGTAGAGATGGAGCCGTGGATTTCCACCGTGGATGGCGGGATTACAAGATGGTATGTTCACTAGAACTTAACACAAGATGGTATGTTCACTAGAACTTAACACAAGATGGTATGTTCACTAGACCTTAACACAAAATGTCAACCAAGTCTTCTTTGGTAGGTCATTGTAAGCGGAGTCCTCTTCTGTAGTATTTCACTGAAATAGTAATCAGAGGCTGGGTAGTAGTCAGAGACTCTTTCACATCACGTTCATCTCAACACAAGTCTTTTTCTGTGTGTCGTTCAAAAATCTAACATCATTTGTTTTAAATAAAGTGAGACTTTTATTTCAGTGTGTTATCGTGGACAATTCTCAGAGTGTATGAGAGAACGTAAGTTTATTTAGTTTGGGAATCTGTTTTTGTCACAAGACTTCATCCAAAATCAAGACAGCAAAGTCTCTGAATCACAGGTGTGTTGTTATAACAGTTTGTCAGATCAGGGGATGGGGGGGTGTCAGTGGTCCTGGATTCATCCCTCTGACTAGACAGCAGGTTTCAATCAATCTAAGGCGGGGTGGACGAGAGTTTGGAGAGGGTTTAGGACTGGGGAGGCGTGGGATACAGACAGATCTGTGATCTGGGATGACCCTGGTTGTTTTGGTAGGCCACCCCGCTTGTTCCCCTACTACACTCCCTGTTGTTGCACCTGCACTCTCTCTGTCCCTCCCTGACGGTGTCCGATCCCTACACACACACACCACATCAGAGGCTCACACAGACGGACGGACGGACGGACGGACAGACATCCCATGTAGAGTACTGGGGGTCCTGAGAGACTAGTTAACAGGACCAGTAGAGATCCCATGTAGAGTACTGGAGGTCCTAGAGAGACTAGTTAACAGGACCAGTAGAGATCCCATGTAGAGTACTGGGGGTCCTGAGAGACTAGTTAACAGATCAGTAGAGATCCCATGTAGAGTACTGGGGGTCCTGAGGGACTAGTTAACAGGACCAGTAGAGATCCCATGTAGAGGACTGGGGGTCCTGAGAGACTAGTTAACAGGACCAGTAGAGATCCTATGTAGAGTACTGGGGGTCCTAGAGAGACTAGTTAACAGATCAGTAGAGATCCCATGTAGAGTACTGGGGGTCCTGAGGGACTAGTTAACAGGACCAGTAGAGATCCCATGTAGAGTACTGGGGGTCCTGAGAGACTAGTTAACAGGATGTTAACTGTTTGTCCCAGCTTTAGATCCACCTGTGTCCCAAATGCCACCCTTCTCCCTATATAGTGCACTACTTTAGACCAGGGTTCATAGGTGGCCCATAGGACTCAGGTCAAAAGTAGGGCACTATATAGGCAATAGGGTGACACGTTGTTGTCCAATACTCAGCACAAACTGATCTGATGTTCTCGCTGCCATCAATAGATAAACAGAAACGCCACGCGGAAGGGAAATGACATCACAGTCTGAGGATACGAGAGACTTTTGGCTGTTTGATTAAACGAGTTGCTGATTCACTTCCTTCTGCAGCAGATTTAATTGTTTGGTTTGGAAATTGAATAGTCAAAAATGGATCGCGCCACAAACATGCTTTTTCAATATATTGAACAATATTTTCACAGGTGGATGATGCATATTTGGTCCCAGTCAGAGCGTGGGAGTGTGGAGTAAAATCAGGCCAGATAGTAAACGCTCCCATACCTCATGTAACCAATAAGAACTGACAGACAGGGACTGACAGAAAAATGCAGGGACTAACTGTTTATTTATTTTTTAACCTTTATTTAACTAGGCAAGTCAGTTAAGAACAAATTCTTATTTTCAATGACGGTCTAAGAACAGTGGGTTAACTGCCTGTTCAGGGGCAGAACGACAGATTTGTACCTTGTCAGCTCTGGGATTTGAACTTGCAACCTTCCAGTTACTAGTCCAACGCCCTAACCACTAGGCTACCCTGTCTGTAGGAGGTCAGAGATATACAGGGACTAACGGTCTGTAGGAGGTCAGAGATATACCAGATATACAGGGACTAACGGTCTGTAGGAGGTCAGAGATATACCAGATATACAGGGACTAACGGTCTGTAGGAGGTCAGAGATATACAGGGACTAACGGTCTGTAGGAGGTCAGAGATATACCAGATATACAGGGACTAACGGTCTGTAGGAGGTCAGAGATATACCAGATATACAGGGACTAACGGTCTGTAGGAGGTCAGAGATATACAGGGACTAACGGTCTGTAGGAGGTCAGAGATATACCAGATATACAGGGACTAACGGTCTGTAGGAGGTCAGAGATATACCAGATATACAGGGACTAACGGTCTGTAGGAGGTCAGAGATATACAGGGACTAACGGTCTGTAGGAGGTCAGAGATATACCAGATATACAGGGACTAACGGTCTGTAGGAGGTCAGAGATATACAGGGACTAACGGTCTGTAGGAGGTCAGAGATATACAGGGACTAACGGTCTGTAGGAGGTCAGAGATATACAGGGACTAACGGTCTGTAGGAGGTCAGAGATATAGGTCAGATATACAGGGACTAACGGTCTGTAGGAGGTCAGAGATATACCAGATATACAGGGACTAACGGTCTGTAGGAGGTCAGAGATATACCAGATATACAGGGACTAACGGTCTGTAGGAGGTCAGAGATATACAGGGACTAACGGTCTGTAGGAGGTCAGAGATATACCAGATATACAGGGACTAACGGTCTGTAGGAGGTCAGAGATATACCAGATATACAGGGACTAACGGTCTGTAGGAGGTCAGAGATATACCAGATATACAGGGACTAACGGTCTGTAGGAGGTCAGAGATATACCAGATATACAGGGACTAACGGTCTGTAGGAGGTCAGAGATATACAGGGACTAACGGTCTGTAGGAGGTCAGAGATATACCAGATATACAGGGACTAACGGTCTGTAGGAGGTCAGAGATATACCAGATATACAGGGACTAACGGTCTGTAGGAGGTCAGAGATATACAGGGACTAACGGTCTGTAGGAGGTCAGAGATATACCAGATATACAGGGACTAACGGTCTGTAGGAGGTCAGAGATATACAGGGACTAACGGTCTGTAGGAGGTCAGAGATATACAGGGACTAACGGTCTGTAGGAGGTCAGAGATATACCAGATATACAGGGACTAACGGTCTGTAGGAGGTCAGAGATATACAGGAGGTCAGAGATATACAGGGACTAACGGTCTGTAGGAGGTCAGAGATATACCAGATATACAGGGACTAACGGTCTGTAGGAGGTCAGAGATATACAGGGACTAACGGTCTGTAGGAGGTCAGAGATATACCAGATATACAGGGACTAACGGTCTGTAGGAGGTCAGGTCACCAGATATACAGGGACTAACGGTCTGTAGGAGGTCAGAGATATACCAGATATACAGGGACTAACGGTCTGTAGGAGGTCAGAGATATACAGGGATATACAGGGACTAACGGTCTGTAGGAGGTCAGAGATATACAGGGACTAACGGTCTGTAGGAGGTCAGAGATATACCAGATATACAGGGACTAACGGTCTGTAGGAGGTCAGAGATATACCAGATATACAGGGACTAACGGTCTGTAGGAGGTCAGAGATATACCAGATATACAGGGACTAACGGTCTGTAGGAGGTCAGAGATATACAGGGACTAACGGTCTGTAGGAGGTCAGAGATATACCAGATATACAGGGACTAACGGTCTGTAGGAGGTCAGAGATACAGGGACTAACTGTAGGAGGTCTATAAGGAGGTCAGAGATATACAGGGACTAACGGTCTGTAGGAGGTCAGAGATATACCAGATATACAGGGACTAACGGTCTGTAGGAGGTCAGAGATATACCAGATATACAGGGACTAACGGTCTGTAGGAGGTCAGAGATATACCAGATATACAGGGACTAACGGTCTGTAGGAGGTCAGATATACCAGATATACAGGGACTAACGGTCTGTAGGAGGTCAGAGATATACCAGATATACAGGGACTAACGGTCTGTAGGAGGTCAGAGATATACCAGATATACAGGGACTAACGGTCTGTAGGAGGTCAGAGAGATATACAGGGACTAACGGTCTGTAGGAGGAGGTCAGAGATATAGGTCCAGATATACAGGGACTAACGGTCTGTAGGAGGTCAGAGATATACCAGATATACAGGGACTAACGGTCTGTAGGAGGTCAGAGGAGGTCAGAGGATATACCAGATATACAGGGACTAACGGTCTGTAGGAGGTCAGAGATATACAGGGACTAACGGTCTGTAGGAGGTCAGAGATATACCAGATATACAGGGACTAACGGTCTGTAGGAGGTCAGAGATATACAGGGACTAACGGTCTGTAGGAGGTCAGAGATATACCAGATATACAGGGACTAACGGTCTGTAGGAGGTCAGAGATATACCAGATATACAGGGACTAACGGTCTGTAGGAGGTCAGAGATATACAGGGACTAACGGTCTGTAGGAGGTCAGAGATATACAGGGACTAACGGTCTGTAGGAGGTCAGAGATATACCAGATATACAGGGACTAACGGTCTGTAGGAGGTCAGAGATATACCAGATATACAGGGACTAACGGTCTGTAGGAGGTCAGAGATATACCAGATATACAGGGACTAACGGTCTGTAGGAGGTCAGAGATATACAGGGACTAACGGTCTGTAGGAGGTCAGAGATATACAGGGACTAACGGTCTGTAGGAGGTCAGAGATATACCAGATATACAGGGACTAACGGTCTGTAGGAGGTCAGAGATATACAGATATAGGTCCAGGGACTAACGGTCTGTAGGAGGTCAGAGATATACCAGATATACAGGGACTAACGGTCTGTAGGAGGTCAGAGATATACAGGGACTAACGGTCTGTAGGAGGTCAGAGATATACCAGATATACAGGGACTAACGGTCTGTAGGAGGTCAGAGATATACCAGATATACAGGGACTAACGGTCTGTAGGAGGTCAGAGATATACCAGATATACAGGGACTAACGGTCTGTAGGAGGTCAGAGATATACCAGATATACAGGGACTAACGGTCTGTAGGAGGTCAGAGATATACCAGATATACAGGGACTAACGGTCTGTAGGAGGTCTGTAACGGTCTGTAGGAGGTCAGATATACCAGATATACAGGGACTAACGGTCTGTAGGAGGTCAGAGATATACCAGATATACAGGGACTAACGGTCTGTAGGAGGTCAGAGATATACCAGATATACAGGGACTAACGGTCTGTAGGAGGTCAGAGATATACGGTCTGTAGGAGGTCAGATATACAGGGACTAACGGTCTGTAGGAGGTCAGAGATATACCAGATATACAGGGACTAACGGTCTGTAGGAGGTCAGAGATATACCAGATATACAGGGACTAACGGTCTGTAGGAGGTCAGAGATATACCAGATATACAGGGACTAACGGTCTGTAGGAGGTCAGATATACCAGATATACAGGGACTAACGGTCTGTAGGAGGTCAGAGATATACCAGATATACAGGGACTAACGGTCTGTAGGAGGTCAGAGATATACCAGATATACAGGGACTAACGGTCTGTAGGAGGTCAGAGATATACCAGATATACAGGGACTAACGGTCTGTAGGAGGTCAGAGATATACCAGATATACAGGGACTAACGGTCTGTAGGAGGTCAGAGATATACAGGGACTAACGGTCTGTAGGAGGTCAGAGATATACCAGATATACAGGGACTAACGGTCTGTAGGAGGTCAGAGATATACCAGATATACAGGGACTAACGGTCTAACGGTAGGAGGTCAGAGATATACAGGGACGGTCTAGGAGGTCGGTACAGGGACTGTAGGAGGTCAGAGATATACCAGATATAGGAGGTCAGAGATATACCAGATATAGGGACTAACGGTCTAACGGTCTGTAGGAGGTCAGAGATATACAGGGACTAACGGTCTGTAGGAGGTCAGAGATATACAGGGACTAACGGTCTGTAGGAGGTCAGAGATATACCAGATATACAGGGACTAACGGTCTGTAGGAGGTCAGAGATATACCAGATATACAGGGACTAACGGTCTGTAGGAGGTCAGAGATATACCAGATATACAGGGACTAACGGTCTGTAGGAGGTCAGAGATATACAGGGACTAACGGTCTGTAGGAGGTCAGAGATATACCAGATATACAGGGATAACGGTCTGTAGGAGGTCAGGGATAACAGGGACTAACGGTCTGTAGGAGGTCAGAGATATACCAGATATACAGGGACTAACGGTCTGTAGGAGGTCAGAGATATACCAGGGACTAACGGTCTGTAGGAGGTCAGAGATATACCAGATATACAGGGACTAACAGGGTCTGTAGGAGGTCAGAGATATACGGTCAGATATACAGGGACTAACGGTCTGTAGGAGGAGGTCAGAGATATACCAATAATACAGGGACTAACGGTCTGTAGGAGGTCAGAGATATACAGGGACTAACGGTCTGTAGGAGGTCAGAGATATACAGGGACTAACGGTCTGTAGGAGGTCAGAGATATACAGGGACTAACGGTCTGTAGGAGGTCAGAGATATACCAGATATACAGGGACTAACGGTCTGTAGGAGGTCAGAGATATACAGGGACTAACGGTCTGTAGGAGGTCAGAGATATACCAGATATACAGGGACTAACGGTCTGTAGGAGGTCAGAGATATACCAGATATACAGGGACTAACGGTCTGTAGGAGGTCAGAGATATACCAGATATACAGGGACTAACGGTCTGTAGGAGGTCAGAGATATACAGGGACTAACGGTCTGTAGGAGGTCAGAGATATACCAGATATACAGGGACTAACGGTCTGTAGGAGGTCAGAGATATACCAGATATACAGGGACTAACGGTCTGTAGGAGGTCAGAGATATACCAGATATACAGGGACTAACGGTCTGTAGGAGGTCAGAGATATACAGGGACTAACGGTCTGTAGGAGGTCAGAGATATACAGGGACTAACGGTCTGTAGGAGGTCAGAGATATACAGGGACTAACGGTCTGTAGGAGGTCAGAGATATACAGGGACTAACGGTCTGTAGGAGGTCAGAGATATACAGGGACTAACGGTCTGTAGGAGGTCAGAGATATACCAGGGATAACAGGGACTAACGGTCTGTAGGAGGTCAGAGATATACAGGGATACTGTAGGAGGTCAGATATACAGGGACTAACGGTCTGTAGGAGGTCAGAGATATACCAGATATACAGGGACTAACGGTCTGTAGGAGGTCAGAGATATACGGTCTGTAGGAGGTCAGATATACAGGGACTAACGGTCTGTAGGAGGTCAGAGATATACCAGGGACTAACGGTCTGTAGGAGGTCAGAGATATACCAGATATACAGGGACTAACGGTCTGTAGGAGGTCAGAGATATACCAGATATACAGGGACTAACGGTCTGTAGGAGGTCAGAGATATACCAGATATAGGACAGGGACTAACGGTCTGTAGGAGGTCAGAGATATACAGGGACTAACGGTCTGTAGGAGGTCAGAGATATACAGGGACTAACGGTCTGTAGGAGGTCAGAGATATACCAGATATACAGGGACTAACGGTCTGTAGGAGGTCAGAGATATACCAGATATACAGGGACTAACGGTCTGTAGGAGGTCAGAGATATACCAGATATACAGGGACTAACTGTAGGAGGTCTGTAGGAGGTCAGAGATATACAGGGACTAACGGTCTGTAGGAGGTCAGAGATATACAGGGACTAACGGTCTGTAGGAGGTCAGAGATATACCAGATATACAGGGACTAACGGTCTGTAAGAGGTCAGAGATATACCAGATATACAGGGACTAACGGTCTGTAGGAGGTCAGAGAGATATACAGGGACTAACGGTCTGTAGGAGGTCAGAGATATACCAGATATACAGGGACTAACGGTCTGTAGGAGGTCAGAGATATACCAGATATACAGGGACTAACGGTCTGTAGGAGGTCAGAGATATACAGGGACTAACGGTCTGTAGGAGGTCAGAGATACAGGGATACTGTAGGAGGTCAGAGATATACAGGGACTAACGGTCTGTAGGAGGTCAGAGATATACCAGATATACAGGGACTAACGGTCTGTAGGAGGTCAGAGATATACCAGATATACAGGGACTAACGGTCTGTAGGAGGTCAGAGATATACCAGATATACAGGGACTAACGGTCTGTCAGAGGAGGTCAGAGATATACCAGATATACAGGGACTAACGGTCTGTAGGAGGTCAGAGATATACCAGATATACAGGGACTAAGGTCGGTCTGTAGGAGGTCAGATATACCAGATATACAGGGACTAACGGTCTGTAGGAGGTCAGAGATATACCAGATATACAGGGACTAACGGTCTGTAGGAGGTCAGAGATATACCAGGGACTAACGGTCTGTAGGAGGAGGTCAGAGATATAGGAGGTCCAGATATACAGGGACTAACGGTCTGTAGAGGTCAGAGATATACCAGATATACAGGGACTAACGGTCTGTAGAGATATACCAGATATACAGGGACTAACGGTCTGTAGGAGGTCAGAGATATACCAGATATACAGGGACTAACGGTCTGTAGGAGGTCAGAGATATACCAGATATACAGGGACTAACGGTCTGTAGGAGGTCAGAGATATACCAGATATACAGGGACTAACGGTCTGTAGGAGGTCAGAGATATACAGGGACTAACGGTCTGTAGGAGGTCAGAGATATACCAGATATACAGGGACTAACGGTCTGTAGGAGGTCAGAGATATACCAGATATACAGGGACTAACGGTCTGTAGGAGGTCAGAGATATACAGGGACTAACGGTCTGTAGGAGGTCAGAGATATACCAGATATACAGGGACTAACGGTCTGTAGGAGGTCAGAGATATACAGGGACTAACGGTCTGTAGGAGGTCAGAGATATACCAGATATACAGGGACTAACGGTCTGTAGGAGGTCAGAGATATACAGGGACTAACGGTCTGTAGGAGGTCAGAGATATACCAGATATACAGGGACTAACGGTCTATAGGAGGTCAGAGATATACAGGGACTAACGGTCTGTAGGAGGTCAGAGATATACCAGATATACAGGGACTAACGGTCTGTAGGAGGTCAGAGATATACCAGATATACAGGGACTAACGGTCTGTAGGAGGTCAGAGAGGGATTGTCAGAAGTTATAAAGTTATTAACATTTGCTCATTTCTTTCCTCAGTCAAAATAATGTATCTGTTTACTCATAATAACCCTCACGTCTCTTCATCTCTCTCAACGGTAGAATGACATTTACATCTTTACACATCTCTGTTGATGTCATCTGTACCCTCGAGTCATTTGACCCTTCGTTCAGTTTGTCCTCTTTCACTAACCGTACCCTTTGCAGGGTTTCGGGGATCCCTCGGGAGAGTACTGGGCAGGAAATGACCTCATCCATCTGCTGACCAGCTCCCAGGAGTACAGTCTCCAGGTGCAGCTGAAGGACGACGAGGGGAACGAGGCCTACTCCCACTACGATCACTTCTATATAGACGCAGAGGACAAAAACTACAGGTACCAGCATGCAATGCTCCCATTACGATCACTTCTATATGGACACAGTGGACAAAAACTACAGATACCAGCATGCAATGCTCCCATTACGATCACTTCTATATGGACACAGTGGACAAAAACTACAGATTCCAGCATGCAATGCTCCCATTACGATCACTTCTATATGGACACAGTGGACAGAAACTACAGATTCCAGCATGCAATGCACCATCCCACAGCAGGGAAGGCTGAGAGTCAAATCAAATCAAATATTATTTGTCACATGCTTCAAAAACCACCTGTGTGGACGAACAGTGAAATGCTCCATAAACAACAGGTGTAGACTAACAGTGAAATGCTCCATAAACAACAGGTGTAGACTAACAGTGAAATGCTTCATAAACAACAGGTGGAGACTAACAGTGTAATGCTTCATAAACAACAGGTGGAGACTAACAGTGAAATGCTCCATAAACAACAGGTGGAGACTAACAGTGAAATGCTTCATAAACAACAGGTGGAGACTAACAGTGAAATGCTCCATAAACAACAGGTGTAGACTAACAGTGAAATGCTTCATCAACAACAGGTGGAGACTAACAGTGAAATGCTTCATCAACAACAGGTGGAGACTAACAGTTAAATGCTTCATCAACAACAGGTGGAGACTAACAGTGAAATGCTTCATCAACAACAGGTGGAGACTAACAGTGAAATGCTTCATAAACAACAGGTGTAGACTAACAGTGAAATGCTCCATAAACAACAGGTGGAGACTAACAGTGAGATGCTTCAGACAGTAACAGCAGTATACTGTAGGTAGGATAGATAATAGACAGTAACAGCAGTATACTGTAGGTAGGATAGATAATAGACAGTAACAGCAGTATACTGTAGGTAGGATAGATAATAGACAGTAACAGCAGTATACTGTAGGTAAAGGATAGATAATAGACAGTAACAGCAGTATACTGTAGGTAGGGGTAAAGGATAGATAATAGACAGTAACAGCAGTATACTGTAGGTAGGGGTAAAGGATAGATTATAGACAGTAACAGCAGTATACTATAGGTAGGGGTAAAGGATAGATAATAGACAGTAACAGCAGAACAGCAGTATACTGTAGGTAGGATAGATAATAGACAGTAACAGCAGTATACTGTAGGTAGGATAGATAATAGACAGTAACAGCAGTATACTGTAGGTAGGGGTCAAGGATAGATAATAGACAGCAGTATACTGTAGGTAGGGGTAAAGGATAGATAATAGACAGCAGTATACTGTAGGTAGGGGTAAAGGATAGATAATAGACAGTAACAGCAGTATACTGTAGGTAGGGGTAAAGGATAGATATTAGACATTTACATTTAAGTCATTTAGCAGACGCTCTTATCCAGAGCGACATACAAATTAGACAGCAGTATACTGTAGGTAGGGGTAAAGGATAGATAATAGACAGTAACAGCAGTATACTGTAGGTAGGATAGATAATAGACAGTAACAGCAGTATACTGTAGGTAGGGGTAAAGGATAGATAATAGACACTAACAGCAGTATACTGTAGGTAGGGGTAAAGGATATATAATAGACAGTAACAGCAGTATACTGTAGGTAGGGGTAAAGGATAGATATTAGACAGCAGTATACTGTAGGTAGGGGTAAAGGATAGATAATAGACAGTAACAGCAGTATACTGTAGGTAGGATAGATAATAGACAGTAACAGCAGTATACTGTAGGTAGGGGTAAAGGATAGATATTAGACAGCAGTATACTGTAGGTAGGGGTAAAGGATAGATAATAGACAGTAACAGCAGTATACTGTAGGTAGGGGTAAAGGATAGATATTAGACAGCAGTATACTGTAGGTAGGGGTAAAGGATAGATAATAGACAGTAACAGCAGTATACTGTAGGTAGGGGTAAAGGATAGATAATAGACAGTAACAGCAGTATACTGTAGGTAGGATAGATAATAGACAGTAACAGCAGTATACTGTAGGTAGGATAGATAATAGACAGTAACAGCAGTATACTGTAGGTAGGGGTCAAGGATAGATATTAGACAGCAGTATACTGTAGGTAGGGGTAAAGGATAGATAATAGACAGTAACAGCAGTATACTGTAGGTAGGATAGATAATAGACAGTAACAGCAGTATACTGTAGGTAGGGGTAAAGGATAGATAATAGACAGTAACAGCAGTATACTGTAGGTAGGGGTAAAGGATAGATAATAGACAGTAACAGCAGTATACTGTAGGTAGGGGTAAAGGATAGATAATAGACAGTAACAGCAGTATACTGTAGGTAGGGGTAAAGGATAGATAATAGACAGTAACAGCAGTATACTGTAGGTAGGGGTAAAGGATAGATAATAGACAGTAACAGCAGTATACTCTAGGTAGGGGTAAAGGATAGATAATAGACACTAACAGCAGTATACTGTAGGTAGGGGTAAAGGATAGATAATAGACAGTAACAGCAGTATACTGTAGGTAGGGGTAAAGGGTAGATAATAGACAGTAACAGCAGTATACTGTACGTAGGGGTAAAGGATAGATAATAGACAGTATACTGTATGTAGGGGTAAAGGATAGATAATAGACAGCAGTATACTGTAGGTAGGGGTAAAGGATAGATAATAGACAGTAACAGCAGTATACTGTAGGTAGGGGTAAAGGATAGATAATAGACAGTAACAGCAGTATACTGTAGGTAGGATAGATAATAGACAGTAACAGCAGTATACTGTAGGTAGGGGTAAAGGATAGAGAATAGACAGTAACAGCAGTATACTGTAGGTAGGGGTAAAGGATAGATAATAGACAGTAACAGCAGTATACTGTAGGTAGGGGTAAAGGATAGATAATAGACAGTAACAGCAGTATACTGTAGGTAGGATAGATAATAGACAGTAACAGCAGCATATGTGATGAGTCAAAAGAGTCAATGCAGGTAGGCTAGGTAGCTATTGGTTAACTAACTATTTATCAGTCTTGTTTAGTAGTCTTAAGGCTTGGGGGTAGATGCTGGTCAGGGTCCTGTTGGTTCCAGACTTGGTGCATCGGTACCGCTTGCTGTGTGGTAGCAGAGAGAACAGTCTATGGTTCGGGGGTAGAAGCTGGTCAGGGTCCTGTTGGTTCCAGACTTGGTGCATCGGTACTGCTTGCTGTGTGGTAGCAGAGAGAACAGTCTATGGTTTGGGGATAGAAGCTGGTCAGGGTCCTGTTGGTTCCAGACTTGGTGCATCGGTACTGCTTGCTGTGTGGTAGCAGAGAGAACAGTCTATGGTTTGGGGATAGAAGCTGGTCAGGGTCCTGTTGGTTCCAGACTTGGTGCATCGGTACTGCTTGCTGTGTGGTAGCAGAGAGAACAGTCTATGGTTCGGGGGTAGAAGCTGGTCAGGGTCCTGTTGGTTCCAGACTTGGTGCATCGGTACTGCTGCTGTGTGGTAGCAGAGAGAACAGTCTATAACGTGAGGTCGGTTTGCGGGTTCATAGGGAACGAAGTCCATATATCATATATCTCACACCATATATCATATATCTCACACCATATATCTCACACCATATATCTCACACCATATATATCAAAAATCTCACACCATATATCTCACACCATATATCATATATCTCACACCATATATCTCACACCATATATCATATATCTCACACCATATATCTCACACCATATATCTTATATCTCACACCATATATCTCACACCATATATCTTATATCTCACACCATATATCTCACACCATATATCTTATATCTCACACCATATATCTCACACCATATATCATATATCTCACACCATATATCTTATATCTCACACCATATATCTCACACCATATATCAAAAATCTCACACCATATATCTCACACCATATATCTTATATCTCACACCATATATATTTTTATCTCACACCATATATCTTACACCATATATCTCACACCATATATCTCACACCATATATCTTATATCTCACACCATATATCTCACACCATATATCTTATATCTCACACCATATATCTCACACCATATATCTTTTATCTCACACCATATATCAAAGATCACACACCATATATCATATATCTCACACCATATATCATATATCTCACACCATATATCTTACACCATATATCAAAGATCACACACCATATATCATATATCTCACACCATATATCATATATCTCACACCATATCTCACACCATATATCATATATCTCACACCATATATCTTTATCTCACACCATATATCATATATCCCACACCATATAACTTATATCTCACACCATATATCTTTATCTCACACCATATATCTTATATCTCACACCATATATCATATATCTCACACCATATATCATATATCTCACACCATATATCTAATATCTCACACCATATATCATATATCTCACACCATATATCATATATCTCACACCATATATCTTATATCTCACACCATATATCTCACACCATATATCATATATCTCACACCATATATCTTATATCTCACACCATATATCTAATATCTCACACCATATATCTTATATCTCACACCATATATCTCACACCATATATCATATATCTCACACCATATATCATATATCTCACACCATATATCATATATCTCACACCATATATCTATATCTCACACCATATATCTTATATCTACACCATATATCTCACACCATATATCATATATCTCACACCATATATCTTATATCTCATACCATATATCTCACACCATATATCATATATCCCACACCATATAACTTATATCTCACACCATATATCTTTATCTCACACCATATATCATATATCTCACACCATATATCTTATATCTCACACCATATATCATATATCTCACACCATATATCATATATCTCACACCATATATCTTATATCTCACACCATATATATCTCACACCATATATCTTATATCTCACACCATATATCATATATCTCACACCATATATCATATATCTCACACCATATATCTAATATCTCACACCATATATCTTATATCTCACACCATATATCTCACACCATATATCATATATCTCACACCATATATCTTATATCTCACACCATATATCTCACACCATATATCATATATCTCACACCATATATCTTATATCTCACACCATATATCTTACACCATATATCAAAGATCACACACCATATATCATATATCTCACACCATATATCTTATATCTCACACCATATATCATATATCTCACACCATATATCTTATATCTCACACCATATATCTCACACCATATATCATATATCTCACACCATATATCTTATATCTCACACCAAATATCTCACACCATATATCATACATCTCACACCATATATCATATATCTCACACCATATATCATATATCTCACACCATATATCATACATCTCACACCATATATCTTATATCTCACACCATATATCTTATATCTCACACCTTATATCTTATATCTCACAACATATATCATATATCTGACACCATATATCATATATCTCACACCATATATCTCACACCATATATCATATATCTCACATTTACACTAAGTGAGATTTTATCCTTAATCAGTCTATTGTGTTAAAACTCTTCTGACATGTTAAGCTCTTAGAGCCATGTCTCAATCAGATCCGAATCAGGAAACTAAGTGGAAGTATTATTTATTATTATTATTATTAACCCTGATTCTAGGGAGAGTTTGTTAAATAATTGTGTTTCTGAAAGGCTTATATGACCGGAGGTAATTGAATGAACCTGTAACCCTGGCAAATCATCCAGCACTTTAACTGAGTCCTTCCCTTCCTTATCGCCGGGGTGAAAGTAAAAGGACGAAAGAGTAGATCATGTGATCTGTCTAGAAAAACTTGATGGAGTGTTTGAAAAAGGCTGGAGGTATTTGACACAGTGATATTCTTTGTGACGAGTAACGGCGTTACCTAGACATTTAGATCCAGGATTATCCTAAAATTACCTAAAATCCTACAGAGTTACCTAGACATTTAGATCCAGGATTATCCTAAAATTACCTAAAATCCTACAAAGTTACCTAGACATTTAGATCCAGGATTATCCTAAAATTACCTAAAATCCTACAAAGTTACCTAGACATTTAGATCCAGGATTATCCTAAAATTACCTAAAATCCTACAAAGTTACCTAGACATTTAGATCCAGGATTATCCTAAAATTACCTAAAATCCTACAGAGTTACCTAGACATTTAGGTCCAGGACCATCCTTATTAAATGACCTAAAATCCTCAGTGTGTTGGCGCTGTATTCATCCTCCTCTGTGTGTGACAAGCCCCCTGAATGGTGCTGGTGTTGGTGAGCCGTCAGACCTGTTGCCAACCTCTGCTGAGCAGCACTCCATCTCACCTTGTTGAGTATGTGCTAGGTACATTATCATGCTGAGAACACTGGCTCTCCACTGGTTTTCCTCTCCAGGGTTGGGTTCATTTAGGGACCTTCCCCCAGCCAGAGGCCTGTGGTGCTGTTGTCAATGAACAGCATTCCTCTCCAGGGTTGGGTTCATTTAGGGACCCTCCCCAGCCAGAGGCCTGTGGTGCTGTTGTCAATGAACAGCATTCCTCTCCAGGGTTGGGTTCATTTAGGGACCTTCCCCCAGCCAGAGGCCTGTGGTGCTTTAGTCAATGAACAGCATTCCTCTCCAGGGCTGGGTTCATTTAGGGACCTTCCCCCAGCCAGAGGCCTGTGGTGCTGTTGTCAATGAACAGCATTCCTCTCCAGGGTTGGGTTCATTTAGGGACCTCCCCAGCCAGAGGCCTGTGGTGCTGTAGTCAATGAACAGCATTCCTCTCCAGGGTTGGGTTCATTTAGGGACCTCCCCAGCCAGAGGCCTGTGGTGCTGTTGTCAATGAAAAGCATTCCTCTCCAGGGCTGGGTTCATTTAGGGACCTTCCCCCAGCCAGAGGCCTGTGGTGCTGTTGTCAATGAACAGCATTCCTCTCCTGGGTTGGGTTCATTTAGGGACCCTCCCCAGCCAGAGGCCTGTGGTGCTGTTGTCAATGAACAGCATTCCTCTCCAGGGTTGGGTTAATTTAGGGACCCTCCCCAGCCAGAGGCCTGTGGTGCTGTTGTCAATGAACAGCATTCCTCTCCAGGGTTGGGTTCATTTAGGGACCTTCCCCCAGCCAGAGGCCTGTGGTGCTGTAGTCAATGAACAGCATTCTAATGTAGGTGTTCCTTTTGTCCAGGTGGGAAAGGGCAGTGTGGAGTGCAATAGAGATTGCGTCATCTGTGGATCTGTTGGGGCGGTACGCATATTGGATTGGGTCTAGGGTTTCTGAGATAATGGTGTTGATGTGAGCCAGGACCAGCCTTTCAAAGCATTTCATGCTACATATGTGAGTGCTACAGGGCAATAGCCATTTAGGCAGGTTACTTTTGCATTCTTGGACACAGGGGTTATGGTGGTTTGCTTGAAACATGTAGGTATTACATACTGGGTCAGGGAGAGGATGAAAATGTCAGTGAAGACCAGCTGGTCAGTGCATGTTCTGAGTACATGTGCTGGTTGCCCTGCGGCCTTGTGAATGTTAACCTGTTTAAAGGGCTTACTCACATCAGTGATCAAACAGACGTCCAGAATGGCTGGTGCTGTCATCTATGGTTCAGTGTTGCTTGCCTCGGAAGTAAGCATAGAAGGCATTTAGCTCATCTGGTCGGCTCACGTCACTGGGCAGCTCACGGCTGGGTTTCCCTTTCTACACCATGATAGTTTGCAAGACCTGCCACATCCGTCGAGTGCCAGCACAAGTGTAGTAGGATTCAAGTTAGATTTTTGTCCTGTATTGATTCTTTGCCTGTTTGATGGTTCGTCAAAGGCTGTAGCAGTATTTATTATAATTCAGATTAGTCTCCTGTTCCTTGAAAGCAGCAGCTCAAGCCTTTAGATCAGTGTGGATGAATCCCAGAACATATTCCAGCCTGTGCTAGCGAAACAGTCCTGTAGCTTAGCAACCGTGTCATCTGACCAGTTCTGTATTGAGCATATCACTGGTACTTCCTGTTTGAGATTTTTGCTTGTAAACGCAGGAATCAGGAGGATGAAGTAATGGTCAGACTTTGCCAAATGGAGGATGAGGGAGAGCTTTGTATGAGTCTCTGTGTGTGGAGTAAAGGTAGTCTAAAATCAGCTTCGATCTCCAGCCCATCAGACTGTTAATTAAACAATCTCCACTAGCCGGCCTCTACCTTTTTCCCATCTCCAGCATCCACTAGCCGACCTCTTCCTTTTCCCATCTCCAGCCCATCAGAATGTTAGACAGTCTCCACTAGCCGGCCTCTTCCTTTTCCCATCTCCAGGCTCCACTAGCCGGCCTCTACCTTTTCCCATCTCCAGCCTCCACTAGCCGACCTCTTCCTTTTCCCATCTCCAGTCTCCACTAGCCGGCCTCTTCCTTTTCCCATCTCCAGGCTCCACTAGCCGGCCTCTTCCTTTTCCCATCTCCAGTCTCTACGAGCCGACCTCTTCCTTTTCCCATCTCCAGTCTCCACTAGCCGGCCTCTACCTTTTCCCATCTCCAGTCTCCTAGCCGACCTATTCCTTTTCCCATCTCCAGTCTCCACTAGCCGACCTCTTCCTTTTCCCATTTCCAGTCTCCACTAGCCGGCCTCTTCCTTTCCCCATCTCCAGTCTCTACGAGCCGACCTCTTCCTTTTCCCATCTCCAGTCTCCATTAGCCGGCCTCTACCTTTTCCCATCTCCAGTCTCTATGAGCCGACCTCTTCCTTTTCCCATCTCCAGTCTCTACTAGCCGACCTATTCCTTTTCCCATCTCCAGTCTCTACTAGCCGACCTCTTCCTTTTCCCATCTTCAGTCTCTACTAGCCGACCTCTTCCTTTTCCCATCTCCAGTCTCCACTAGCCGGCCTCTTCCTTTTCCCATCTCCAGCCCATCAGACTGTTAAACAGTCTCCACTAGCCGGCCTCTTCCTTTTCCCATCTCCAGTCTCCTAGCCGACCTCTTCCTTTTCCCATCTCCAGTCTCCACTAGCCGGCCTCTTCCTTTTCCCATCTCCAGGCTCCACTAGCCGGCCTCTTCCTTTTCCCATCTCCAGGCTCTACGAGCCGACCTCTTCCTTTTCCCATCTCCAGCCTCCACGAGCCGACCTCTTCCTTTTCCCATCTCCAGCCCATTAGACTGTTAAACAGTCTCCACTAGCCGGCCTCTTCCTTTTCCCATCTCCAGGCTCCACTAGCCGGCCTCTTCCTTTTCCCATCTCCAGTCTCTACGAGCCGACCTCTTCCTTTTCCCATCTCCAGTCTCCACTAGCCGGCCTCTACCTTTTCCCATCTCCAGTCTCCTAGCCGACCTATTCCTTTTCCCATCTCCAGTCTCCACTAGCCGACCTCTTCCTTTTCCCATTTCCAGTCTCCACTAGCCGGCCTCTTCCTTTCCCCATCTCCAGTCTCTACGAGCCGACCTCTTCCTTTTCCCATCTCCAGTCTCCATTAGCCGGCCTCTACCTTTTCCCATCTCCAGTCTCTATGAGCCGACCTCTTCCTTTTCCCATCTCCAGTCTCTACTAGCCGACCTATTCCTTTTCCCATCTCCAGTCTCTACTAGCCGACCTCTTCCTTTTCCCATCTTCAGTCTCTACTAGCCGACCTCTTCCTTTTCCCATCTCCAGTCTCCACTAGCCGGCCTCTTCCTTTTCCCATCTCCAGCCCATCAGACTGTTAAACAGTCTCCACTAGCCGGCCTCTTCCTTTTCCCATCTCCAGTCTCTACTAGCCGACCTCTTCCTTTTCCCATCTCCAGTCTCTACTAGCCGACCTCTTCCTTTTCCCATCTCCAGTCTCTACTAGCCGACCTCTTCCTTTTCCCATCTTCAGTCTCTACTAGCCGACCTCTTCCTTTTCCCATCTCCAGTCTCCACTAGCCGGCCTCTTCCTTTTCCCATGTCTAGCCCATCAGACTGTTAAACAGTCTCCACTAGCCGGCCGCTTCCTTTTCCCATCTCCAGTCTCTATGAGCCGACCTCTTCCTTTTCCCATCTCCAGTCTCCACTAGCCGACCTCTACCTTTTCCCATCTCCAGTCTCCACTAGCCGGCCTCTTCCTTTTCCCCACTCCAGTCTCTACTAGCCGACCTCTTCATTTTCCCATATCCAGTCTCTACAAGCTGGCGTCTTCCTTTTCCCATCTCCAGTCTCCTAGCCGACCTCTTCCTTTTCCCATCTCCAGTCTCCACTAGCCGGCCTCTTCCTTTTCCCATCTCCAGGCTCCACTAGCCGGCCTCTTCCTTTTCCCATCTCCAGGCTCTACGAGCCGACCTCTTCCTTTTCCCATCTCCAGCCTCCACGAGCCGACCTCTTCCTTTTCCCATCTCCAGCCCATTAGACTGTTAAACAGTCTCCACTAGCCGACCTCTTCCTTTTCCCATCTCCAGGCTCCACTAGCCGGCCTCTTCCTTTTCCCATCTCCAGTCTCTACGAGCCGACCTCTTCCTTTTCCCATCTCCAGTCTCTACTAGCCGACCTCTTCCTTTTCCCATCTCCAGCCCATCAGACTGTTAAACAGTCTCCACTAGCCGGCCTCTTCCTTTTCCCATCTCCAGTCTCTACTAGCCGACCTCTTCCTTTTCCCATCTCCAGTCTCTACTAGCCGACCTCTTCCTTTTCCCATCTTCAGTCTCTACTAGCCGACCTCTTCCTTTTCCCATCTCCAGTCTCCACTAGCCGGCCTCTTCCTTTTCCCATCTCCAGCCCATCAGACTGTTAAACAGTCTCCACTAGCCAGCCTCTTCCTTTTCCCATCTCCAGTCTCTATGAGCCGACCTCTTCCTTTTCCCATCTCCAGTCTCCACTAGCCGACCTCTACCTTTTCCCATCTCCAGTCTCCACTAGCCGGCCTCTTCCTTTTCCCCACTCCAGTCTCTACTAGCCGACCTCTTCCTTTTCCCATCTCCAGTCTCTACTAGCCGACCTCTTCCTTTTCCCATCTCCAGCCCATCAGACTGTTAAACAGTCTCCACTAGCCGGCCTCTTCCTTTTCCCATCTCCAGTCTCTACTAGCCGACCTCTTCCTTTTCCCATCTCCAGTCTCTACTAGCCGACCTCTTCCTTTTCCCATCTTCAGTCTCTACTAGCCGACCTCTTCCTTTTCCCATCTCCAGTCTCCACTAGCCGGCCTCTTCCTTTTCCCATCTCCAGCCCATCAGACTGTTAAACAGTCTCCACTAGCCAGCCTCTTCCTTTTCCCATCTCCAGTCTCTATGAGCCGACCTCTTCCTTTTCCCATCTCCAGTCTCCACTAGCCGACCTCTACCTTTTCCCATCTCCAGTCTCCACTAGCCGGCCTCTTCCTTTTCCCCACTCCAGTCTCTACTAGCCGACCTCTTCCTTTTCCCATCTCCAGTCTCTACTAGCCGACCTCTTCCTTTTCCCATCTCCAGCCCATCAGACTGTTAAACAGTCTCCACTAGCCGGCCTCTTCCTTTTCCCATCTCCAGTCTCTACTAGCCGACCTCTTCCTTTTCCCATCTTCAGTCTCTACTAGCCGACCTCTTCCTTTTCCCATCTCCAGTCTCCACTAGCCGGCCTCTTCCTTTTCCCATCTCCAGCCCATCAGACTGTTAAACAGTCTCCACTAGCCAGCCTCTTCCTTTTCCCATCTCCAGTCTCTATGAGCCGACCTCTTCCTTTTCCCATCTCCAGTCTCCACTAGCCGACCTCTACCTTTTCCCATCTCCAGTCTCCACTAGCCGGCCTCTTCCTTTTCCCCACTCCAGTCTCTACTAGCCGACCTCTTCATTTTCCCATATCCAGTCTCTACAAGCTGGCCTCTTACTTTTCCCATCTCCAGTCTCTACTAGCCGACCTCTTCCTTTTCCCATCTCCAGCCCATCAGACTGTTAAACAGTCTACACTAGCCGGCCTCTTCCTTTTCCCATCTCCAGTCTCTACTAGCCGACCTCTTCCTTTTCCCATCTCCAGTCTCTACTAGCCGGCCTCTTCCTTTTCCCATCTCCAGCCCATCAGACTGTTAAACAGTCTCCACTAGCCGGCCTCTTTCTTTTCCCATCTCCAGTCTCTACTAGCCGGCCTCTTCCTTTTCCCCATCTCCGGCCCATCAGACTGTTAAACAGTCTCCACTAGCCGACCTCTTCCTTTTCACATCTCCAGTCTCTACTAGCTGACCTCTTCCTTTTCCCATCTGCAGCCCATCAGACTGTTAAAAAGTCTCCACTAGCCGGCCTCTTCCTTTTCCTATCTCCAGTCTCCTAGCCGACCTCTACCTTTTCCCATCTCCAGTCTCTACTAGCCGGCCTCTTCCTTTTCCCAACTCCAGGCTCCACTAGCCGGCCTCTTCCTTTTCCCATGTCCAGCCCATCAGACAAACAGTCTCCACTAGCCGACCTCTTCCTTTTCCCATCTCCAGCCCATCAGACTGTTAAACAGTCTCCACTTGCCGGCCGCTTCCTTTTCCCATCTCCAGTCTCTACTAGCCGACCTCTTCCTTTTCCCATCTCCAGTCTCTACTAGCCGACCTCTTCCTTTTCCCATCTCCAGTCTCTACTAGCCGACCTCTTCCTTTTCCCATCTCCAGCCCATCAGACTGTTAAACAGTCTCCACTAGCCGACCTCTTCCTTTTCCCATCTCCAGTCTCTACTAGCCGGTCTCTTCCTTTCCCCATCTCCAGCCCATCAGAATGTTAAACAGTCTCCACTAGCCAGCCTCTTCCTTTTCCCATCTCCAGTCTCTACTAGCCGGCCTCTTCCTTTTCCCATCTCCAGCCAATCAGACTGTTAAACAGTCTCCACTAGCCGACCTCTTCCTTTTCCCCATCTCCAGCCCATCAGACTGTTAAACAGTCTCCACTAGCCGGCCTCTTCCTTTTCCCATCTCCAGTCTCTACTAGCCGACCTCTTCCTTTTCCCATCTCCAGTCTCTACTAGCCGGCCTCTTCCTTTTCCCATCTCCAGCCCATCAGACTGTTAAACAGTCTCCACTAGCCGACCTCTTCCTTTTCACATCTCCAGTCTCTACTAACTGACCTGTTCCTTTTCCCATCTGCAGCCCATCAGACTGTTAAAAAGTCTCCACTAGCCGGCCTCTTCCTTTTCCCATCTCCAGTCTCCTAGCCGACCTCTACCTTTTCCCATCTCCAGTCTCTACTAGCCGGCCTCTTCCTTTTCCCATCTCCAGGCTCCACTAGCCGGCCTCTTCCTTTTCCCATCTCCAGCCCATCAGACAAACAGTCTCCACTTGCCGACCTCTTCCTTTTCCCATCTCCAGCCCATCAGACTGTTAAACAGTCTCCACTTGCCGGCCGCTTCCTTTTCCCATCTCCAGTCTCTACTAGCTGACCTCTTCCTTTTCCCATCTCCAGCCCATCAGACTGTTAAACAGTCTCCACTAGCCGGCCTCTTCCTTTTCCCATCTTCAGTCTCTACTAGCCGACCTCTTCCTTTTCCCATCTCCAGTCTCCACTAGCCGGCCTCTTCCTTTTCCCATCTCCAGCCCATCAGACTGTTAAACAGTCTCCACTAGCCGGCCTCTTCCTTTTCCCATCTCCAGTCTCTACTAGCCGGCCTCTTCCTTTTGCCATCTCCAGTCTCTACTAGCCGACTTCTTCCTTTTCCCATCTCCAGTCTCCTAGCCGGCCTCTTCCTTTTCCCACCTCCAGTCTCTACTAGCCGACCTCTTCCTTTTCCCATCTCCAGCCCATCAGATTGTTAAACAGTCTCCACTAGCCGGCCTCCGCCAAGTACCCTGACCTGAACCGTAACCACTTTTCTAGCCGGCTTCCACCCGGTACTCTACCCTGCACCTTAGAGACTGCTGTCCTATGCACATAGAGTCATGGAACACTGGTCACTTTAATCCTGTTTACATACTGTTTTACCGATTTTATATGTATATACTGTATTCTAGTCATGGCTCATACTTGTTGGTATTACGAAGCTGTTGGAGCTAGAAACACAAGCATTTATCTGCACCTACAATAACATCTGCAAATATGTGTACGCTTTGATTTGATTTGAACTGACTTAATCTGGGTCTGGAAAACGCGCCCTATGTGTTGACAGTTCTGGTCCGTTCCCTCTCCCAGTCTCCATGCCCAGGGGTTCAGTGGTACCGCTGGTCGCACCAGTAGTCTGACCCAGCATGGGACCCAGTTCAGCACCAAGGACCGAGACAACGATCGCTGCTCCTGCAAGTGTGCTCAGATGTCTTCTGGAGGTATTCAGATCCCTGTTTCATCTTTCCCTACTTTCTATCTTCTCACTTCCTGTTTCATCTTTCTCTTTTTCCCTACTTTCTATCTTTCCTCTCACTTCCTGTTTCATCTTTCTCTCTTTCCCTACGTTCTATCTATCTTTCCTCTCACTTTATTTTCATCACTTCCTGTTTCATCCTCATGTAAAGTAGTACCCAAACCACTGTGGCCCTCTCTCTTCCTGACACCTGACCTCTAACCCGTGACCTCTCCCCTCTCCACTAGGTTGGGGGTTTGAGGCGTGTGGTCCCTCTGCCCTTTCTCTCTTCCTGACCCCTGACCTCTAATCCCTGACCTCTCCCCTCTCCACTATGTTGGTGGTTTGAGGCGTGTGGTCCCTCTACCCTTTCTCTCTTCCTGACCCCTGACCTCTAATCCCTGACCTCTTACCTCTCCACTAGGTTGGTGGTTTGAGGCATGTGGTCCCTCCAACCTGAACGGTATCTTCTACGCTGGCGTCTCCAACGTGGTCCGTTACAACGGCATCAAGTGGTACTACTGGAAGGGCGCCAACCTCATGGCGACCATGACGACCATGATGGTTCGACCCGCAGGCTTCTGAGGGATAACAGCTGCGATAGCTGATGATTTCAAAGGGGAAGCGACTGATGACATCACCCTGACTGAATAAATTACTGACAGATGAGCGAATAATGAAGTTTGACAGAAATTTGGAATACGATATTTGAGTGGCGATTTTAGAAATGTTTGATTGATGGACATTTTCAAAGGTTTTTTTTTCTCCAAAAATGTATTCTGTTGGCCTCCTGAGCGGTGCAGTGGTCTAAGGCACTGCGTCGCTGTGCTTGCCGTGCCACTAGAGATTCTGGGGTCGAGTCCAGTCTCTGTCGGAGCCGGCCCGCGACTGGGAGACCCATGGGGCGGCTTGCAATTGGCCTAGCGTCGTCCGGGTTAGGGGAGGGTCTGGGATGTCCTTGTCCCATCGCGCTCTAGCGACTCCCGTGGCGGGCCGGGTGCAGTGCACGCTGACACGGCCGCCAGGTGTACGGTGTTTCCTCCGACACATTGATGCAGCTGGTTTCCGTGTTATTGGGCGTTGTGTCAAGAAGCAGTGAGGCTTGTTCGGGTTGTGTATCAGAGGAAGCACGGCTCCCGACCTTCACCTCTCCTGAGTCCGTACAGGAGTTGCAGCGATGAGACAAGACTGTAACTACCAATTGGTTACCATGAAATTAGAGAGAAAAAGGGGTATTAACATTTAAAAAAAAAATTTAAAACATGTATTCTGTTTTAGAGATTTTTCCCACCAAAATGGCACAACATAAACATGTGTTTTCTAATGTAACTGTACATACTAGACTTAGACTTCAGAAATGATTCCCTTGACTTATTCCACATTTTGTTGTTGACACAGCCTGAATTCTGAATGGATTAAATATATTTTTTCTCAACCATCTATGTACACACCATAATGACAGAGTGAAAATTATGTTTTTAGAAATTGTAGCAATTAAAAAAAAAAAAAAATAAAAAAAAACATATCTTATTTACATAAGTATTCACACCTCTAAGTCAATACTTTGTAGAAGCACCTTTGACATCAATTACAGCTGTCAGTCTTTCTGGAGAAGTCTTTAAGAGCTTTCACTGTCATCTTGGTAAGCTACTCCAGTGTATATTGGCCTTATGTTTTAGGTTACTGTCCTGCTGAAAGGTGAATATGTCTCCCAGTATCTGGGGGAAAGCAGACTGAAACAGGTTTTCTTCTAAGATTCTGCCTGTGCTTAGCTCCATTCCATTTTTTTTGTCCTAAAAAACTCCCCAGTTCTTAAAGATTACAAGCATACCCATAACATGATGCAGCCAAAACTATGCTTGAAAATATGGAGAGTGGTACTCAGTAATGTGTTGTATTGGATTTGCCCCAAACACAACACTTTGTATTCAGGACAAACAGTTAATTGTATTGTCACACCCCTTCTCTAAGGGTACTACAGAGGTCAGAACAGACCCCTTCTCTAAGCGTACTACAGAGGTCAGAACAGACCCCTTCTCTAAGGGTACTACAGAGGTCAGAACAGACCCCTTCTCTAAGGGTACTACAGACGTCAGAACAGACCTCTTCTCTAAGGGTACTACAGAGGTCAGAACAGACCCCTTCTCTAAGGGTACTACAGAGGTCAGAACAGACCCCTTCTCTAAGGGTACTACAGAGGTCAGAACAGACCTCTTCTCTAAGGGTACTACAGAGGTCAGAACAGACCTCTTCTCTAAGGGTACTACAGAGGTCAGAACAGACCCCTTCTCTAAGGGTACTACAACCCTTCTCTAAGGGTACTACACCCCTTCTCTAAGGGTACTACACCCCTTCTCTAAGGGTACTACAGAGGACAGAACAGAGCCCTTCTCTCAGGGTACTTACTCTCTCCTCTCCTCTCCTCTCCTCTCCTCTCCTCTCCTCTCCTCTCCTCTCCTCTCCTCTCCTCTCCTCTCCTCTCCTCTCCTCTCCTCTCCTCTCCTCTCCTCTCCTCTCCTCTCCTCTCCTCTCCTCTCCTCTCCTCTCCTCTCCTCTCCTCTCCTCTCCTCTCCTACTCCCAGGGGTATGGATATCTATGTGGCTGTAGTGTAATGTCAATAACATGGTGTCTTCATATTATATAGTGGGTCATTATGTGTCAATAACATAGTGTCTTCATATTATATAGTGGGGCATTATGTGTCAATAGCATGGTGTCTTCATATTATATAGTGGGGCATTATGTGTCAATAACATGGTGTCTTCATATTATATAGTGGGGCATTATGTGTCAATAACATGGTTTCTTCATATTATATAGTGGGGCATTATGTGTCAATAACATGGTGTCTTCATATTATATAGTGGGGCATTATGTGTCAATAACATGGTGTCTTCATATTATATAGTGGGGCATTTTGTGTCAATAACATGGTGTCTTCATATTATATAGTGGGGCATTATGTGTCAATAACATGGTCTCTTCATATTATATAGTGGGGCATTATGTGTCAATAACATGGTGTCTTCATATTATATAGTGGGGCATTATGTGTCAATAACATGGTGTCTTCATATTATATAGTGGGGCATTTTGTGTCAATAACATGGCATCTTAGCAGATGCTTTTATCCAAGACATCTTACAGTCAGCCGTGCGTTTCAGGGAAACGACACAAAGCTGATTTGAGTCTTATTATTTGGTCGCATCACTGAACGATTCCATTACAATGATAACCAATACACTAAATGGAATTATATATTATTCCATCATAAACAAATTACTTCACAGTTGTTGTTGTGGTTAGAGACTCCAGGCTTCTGGAGTCAGACTGGCGATGTGTCCTAAATGGTACCCTATTCCCTATTCCCTGTTCCCTATTCCCTATTCCCTATTCCCTGTTCCCTGTTCCCTATTCCCTATTCCCTGTTCACAGTTCCCTATTCCCTGTTCCCTGTTCCCTATTCCCTGTTCACAGTTCCCTGTTCCCTGTTCCCTGTTCCCTGTTCCCTGTTCCCTGTTCGCTGTTCCCTCTTCCCTGTTTCCTGTTCCCTATTCCCTATTCCCTGTTCCCTGTTCCCTGTTCCCTATTCCCTATTCCCTGTTCCCTATTCCCTGTTCACAGTTCCCTGTTCACAGTTCCCTGTTCCCTATTCCCTATTCCCTGTTCCCTATTCCCTGTTCCCTATTCCTTATTCCCTATTCCCTGTTCCCTGTTCCCTGTTCCCTATTCCCTGTTCCCTATTCCCTGTTCACAGTTCCCTGTTCGCAGTTCCATGTTCCCTATTCCCTATTCCCTGTTCCCTATTCCCTATTCCCTATTCCCTGTTCACAGTTCCCTGTTCCCTGTTCCCTATTCCCTGTATACTATTCCCTATTCCCTGTATACTATTCCCTATTCCCTATTCCCTGTATACTATTCCCTATTCCCTGTATACTATTCCCTATTCCCTATTCCCTGTATACTATTCCCTATTCCCTGTTCCCTATTCCCTGTTCACAGTTCCCTGTTCCCTATTCCCTATTCCCTATTCCCTGTTCCCTATTCCCTGTTCCCTGTTCCCTATTCCCTGTTCCCTGTTCCCTATTCCCTATTCAGGGTTCCATAGGGCTGTGGTCAAATATAGTGCACGACAGAGGGAAGAGAGTATATATGGTCCCTACTGCCAGCTGTGATTTAGCACACTATTAGCAAGTGTGTAGGAGGGATGTCCAGGACAATAAAACATGTAGTGAGAGATATCACACACACACACACACACACACACACACACACACACACACACACACACACACACACACACACACACACACACACACACACACACACACACACACACACACACACACACACACACACACACACACACACACACACACACACACACACACACACACAGTGCTCTGAGCTAAGCAGGCTTATTGCAGCCTTGATGAGTGATGGATGGCAGCACAGTGTGTGTTTATGTGTGTGTGAGTATCCATGTATTAGGTTGTGCCAGGGTATCCATGGAGTAGGTTAAGCCCGGGTATCCATGGATTAGGTTGTGCCAGGGTATCCATGGATTAGGTTGTGCCATGGTATCCATGGAGTAGGTTGTGCCAGGGTATCCATGGATTAGGTTGTGCCATGGTATCCATGGAGTAGGTTGTGCCCGGGTATCCATGGAGTAGGTTGTGCCAGGGTATCCATGGAGTAGGTTGTGCCTGGGTATCCATGGAGTAGGTTGTGCCAGGCTATCCATGGAGTAGGTTGTGCCCAGGTATCCATGGAGTAGGTTGTGCCAGGGTATCCATGGAGTAGGTTGTGCCATGGAATCCATGGAGTAGGTTGTGCCAGGGTATCATTGGAGTAGGTTGTGCCCGGGTATCAATGGAGTAGGTTGTGCCAGGGTATCCACGGAGTAGGTTGTGCCCGGGTATCCATGGAGTAGGTTGTGCCAGGGTATCCATGGAGTAGATTGTGCCAGGGTATCATTGGAGTAGGTTGTGCCCGGATATCCATGGAGTAGGTTGTGCCAGGGTATCATTGGAGTAGGTTGTGCCAGGGTATCCATGGAGTAAGTTGTGCCCGGGAGTATCCATGGAGTAGGTTGTGCCAGGGTATCATTGGAGTAGGTTGTGCCCGGGTATCCATGGAGTAGGTTGTGCCCGGGTATCCATGGAGTAGGTTGTGCCTGGGTATCCATGGAGTAAGTTGTGCCCGGGAGTATCCATGGATTAGGTTGTGCCAGGGTATCCATGGAGTAGGTTATGCCAGGGTATCCATGGAGTAGGTTGTGCCTGGGTATCCATGGAGTAGGTTGTGCCCGGGTATCCATGGAGTAGGTTGTGCCCAGGTATCATTGGAGTAGGTTATGCCCGGGAGTATCCATGGAGTAAGTTGTGCCTGGGTATCCATGGAGTAGGTTGTGCCCGGATATCCATGGAGTAGGTTGTGCCAGGGTATCATTGGAGTAGGTTGTGCCAGGGTATCCATGGAGTAAGTTGTGCCCGGGAGTATCCATGGAGTAGGTTGTGCCAGGGTATCATTGGAGTAGGTTGTGCCCGGGTATCCATGGAGTAGGTTGTGCCCGGGTATCCATGGAGTAGGTTGTGCCTGGGTATCCATGGAGTAAGTTGTGCCCGGGAGTATCCATGGATTAGGTTGTGCCAGGGTATCCATGGAGTAGGTTATGCCAGGGTATCCATGGAGTAGGTTGTGCCTGGGTATCCATGGAGTAGGTTGTGCCCGGGTATCCATGGAGTAGGTTGTGCCCAGGTATCATTGGAGTAGATTGTGCCCGGGTATCCATGGAGTAGGTTGTGCCCGGGTATCCATGGAGTAGGTTGTGCCAGGGTATCCATGGAGTAGATTGTGTCCGGGTATCCATGGAGTAGGTTGTGCCCGGGTATCCATGGAGTAGGTTGTGCCCGGGAGTATCCATGGAGTAGGTTGAGCCAGGGTATCCATGGAGTAGGTTGTGCCCGGGTATCCATGGAGTAGGTTGTGCCATGGTATCCATGGAGTAGGTTCAGCCAGGGTATCCATGGAGTAGGTTGTGCCAGGGTATCCATGGAGTAGGTTGAGCCAGGGTATCATTGGAGTAGGTTGTGCCCGGGTATCCACGGAGTAGGTTGTGCCAGGGTATCCATGACGTAGGTTGTGCCAGGGTATCCATGGAGTAGGTTGTGCCAGGGTATCCATGGTGTAGGTTTTATGAAAAAGCCTGCTGGATCACTAAGTCTTCCTCAGCACAGTGGTTATTAGCAGGGTTCTCTGTTGGACTGATGGGACGTGTATAATGAGCTGCTCATAACAGAACATAACGAGGGCTAGACCAGGCAGGTTCTGCTTCACTAGAAACGTAATCCTCAACCATCATTAATCTTCACCGCTAAGATGGAGGAATAGGAGGGAGAGAGGAAGATACTGTAGGGATGGAGGGTGAGAGGAAGATACTGTAGGGAGGGATGGAGGGAGGGAGAGAGATACTGTAGGGATGGAGGGAGAGAGAGAGATACTGTAGGGATGGAGGGAGAGAGAGAGATACTGTAGGGATGGAGGGAGAGAGAGAGATACTGTAGGGATGGAGGGAGGGAGATAGATACTGTAGGGATGGAGGGAGGGAGAGAGATACTGTAGGGATGGAGGGAGGGAGAGAGAGAGAGATACTGTAGGGATGGAGGGAGAGAGAGATACTGTAGGGATAGAGGGAGGGAGAGAGATACTGTAGGGATGGAGGGAGAGAGAGAGATACTGTAGGGATGGAGGGATAGAGAGATACTGTAGGGATAGAGGGAGGGAGAGAGATATTGTAGGGATGGAGGGAGAGAGAGATACTGTAGGGATGGAGGGAGAGAGAGATACTGTAGGGATGGAGGGAGGGATAGAGATACTGTAGGGATAGAGGGAGGGAGAGAGATACTGTAGGGATGGAGGGAGGGAGAGAGATACTGTAGGGATGGAGGGAGGGAGAGATATACTGTAGGGATAGAGGGAGGGAGAGAGATACTGTAGGGATGGAGGGAGGGAGAGAGATACTGTAGGGATGGAGGGAGGGAGAGAGATAGTGTAGGGATGGAGGGAGAGAGAGATACTGTAGGGATGGAGGGAGAGAGATACTGTAGGGATGGAGGGAGAAAGAGAGATACTGTAGGGATGGAGGGAGGGAGGGATATTCTCTAAGGAATGAGGGAGAGAGGGATGGTGGGTAGGGCTGGGCAGGTAGATGAAGAAAAATGTAAATGAGGGAGGAAGAGAGAGTTCTCTAGTTCTCATACGCCATTGTCTTACTGTATAGTCCCTCTGATTTATTTGGTGAGAGGTATAGTATCTCTGATTTATATAGTAAGAGGTATAGTATCTCTGATCTATATAGTAAGAGGTATAGTATCTCTGATCTATATAGTAAGAGGTATAGTATCTCTGATCTATAGGAGGTCAGAGGTATAGTATCTCTGATCTATAGGAGGTCAGAGGTATAGTATCTCTGATCTATAGGAGGTCAGAGGTATAGTATCTCTGATCTATAGGAGGTCAGAGGTATAGTATCTCTGATCTATAGGAGGTCAGAGGTATAGTATCTCTGATCTATAGGAGGTCAGATGTATAGTATCTCTGATCTATAGGAGGTCAGAGGTATAGTATCTCTGATCTATATAGTAAGAGGTATAGTATCTGATCTATATAGTAAGATTTATAGTATCTCTGATCTATATAGTAAGAGGTATAGTATCTCTGATCTATATAGTAAGATTTATAGTATCTCTGATCTATATAGTAAGATTTATAGTATCTCTGATCTATATAGTAAGAGGTATAGTATCTCTGATCTATATAGTAAGATTTATAGTATCTCTGATCTATATAGTAAGAGGTATAGTATCTGATCTATATAGTAAGATTTATAGTATCTCTGATCTATATAGTAAGATTTATAGTATCTCTGATCTATATAGTAAGATTTATAGTATCTCTGATCTATATAGTAAGATTTATAGTATCTCTGATCTATATAGTAAGATTTATAGTATCTCTGATCTATATGGTAAGATTTATAGTATCTCTGATCTATATAGTAAGAGGTATAGTATCTCTGATCTATATAGTAAGAGGTATAGTATCTCTCTCAGAGTGAGGTAGAAATGTAGAAATAGATCATTCCCTACTTGGCCACATGGGGGCACTCTAACCACAGAAAGTGATTTTATTTCTTCTCCTTTCAGTTGGTCATGTTCCATGTATTTAGACCTGAGGGGTTGGCTGCGCTCTTTTTCTTTCTCTCTCTCTTTCCCTACCTCCATCTCTCACTCTATTCTCTCTCTCCCTACCACCATCTCTCACCCTCCCTCCCTCCCTCCCACTCTCTTTCCCTACCACCATCTCTCACCCTCCCTCCCTCCCACTCTCTTTCCCTACCTCCATCTCTCGCTATATTTCCTACCTCTGGGGTTGCTAGGTTTTCCTTCCTTACTCTCTCTCTCCATCTCCATCTCCCTCTTCCTCTCTCTCTCTCTCTCTCTCTCTCTCTCTCTCTCTCTCTCTCTCTCTCTCTCTCTCTCTCTCTCTCTCTCTCTCTCTCTCTCTCTCTCTCTCTCTCTCTCTCTCTCTCTCTCTCTCTCTCTATTCAAGGGGATGTATTGGCATGGGAAACATGTGTTAACATTGCCAAAGCAAGTGAGGTAGATAATATACAAAAGTGAAATAAACAATGAAAATTAACATTAAACATTACACATCCAGAAATTTCAAAACAATAAAGACATTACAAATGTCATATTATACATTGATATATATATATATATATATATATATATATATACAGTGTTGTAACGATGTACACATCTCTCTCTCTCTTTCTCTCTCTCTCGCTCTGTCTTTCTCTGTCTCCCCCTGTCTCTCTTTGCCTTTCTCTCTCTCTGTCTCTCTTTCTTTCTCTCTCTCTCTCTCTCTCTCTCTCTCTCTCTCTCTCTCTCTCTCTCTCTCTCTCTCTCTCTCTCTCTCTCTCTCTCTCTCTCTCTCTCTCTCTCTCTCTCTCTCTCTGTCTCTCTAGGTCTCTCTCTCTCTCTCTCTCTCTCCCTCCCTCCCTCCAATGTTCTCTGGTTCTTCTTATTATGTCTCTCCCCCACAGGTTGTGATTACGTAACCATGGCGATCATTAGTGTGAACACAGGGACTGTCGTGCTGATGGTTAACTGAGAGATAGAGAGAGAGAGACTCAGGAAGAACACATTTAGTGCCCCTTCGTGAGGCAAACGCTCCTTAAATCATCTAGTGACTTGGCGTGTGCCTGGGAGCGGAGGCTGTGAGCGCCAAATGTGAGCGCTGTATGTGAGCTCCGTTTGTGAGCGCTGTATGTGAGCTCCGTTTGTGAGCGATGTATGACAAAGATAACAGGAGGTTGGTAACTTTTATAGCTAGCCAGATGTTTCAATCTCACCTGTTTGTAATGGTAATAGCTAGCCAGATGTTTCAATCTCACCTGTTTGTAATGGTAATAGCTAGCCAGATGTTTCAATCTCACCTGTTTGTAATGGTAATAGCTAGCCAGATGTTTCAATCTCACCTGTTTGTAATGGTAATAGCTAGCCAGATGTTTTAATCTCACCTGTTTGTAATGGTAATAGCTAGCCAGATGTTTCAATCTCACCTGTTTGTAATGGTAATAGCTAGCCAGATGTTTCAATCTCACCTGTTTGTAATGGTAATAGCTAGCCAGATGTTTCAATCTCACCTGTTTGTAATGGTAATAGCTAGCCAGATGTTTCAATCTCACCTGTTTGTAATGGTAATAGCTAGCCAGATGTTTCAATCTCACTGTGATAGCTGTTATGTTGCACTTATTACGGTATTGAAACAGTTTGCAAATCAGTCCCTGGTCCACCCTGTTGTCCTACCACCATTCAGATCAGTCCCAGATCAGTCCCTGGTCCACCCTGTTGTCCTACCACCATTCAGATCAGTCCCAGATCAGTCCCTGGTCCACCCTGTTGTCCTATCACCATTCAGATCAGTCCCTGGTCCACCCTGTTGTCCTATCACCATTCAGATCAGTCCCTGGTCCACCCTGTTGTCCTACCACCATTCAGATCAGTCCCAGATCAGTCCCTGGTCCACCCTGTTGTCCACACCGCGTGAGAACTAAATACACATCGCGTGAGAACTAAATACACACCGCGTGAGAACTAAATTCACACAGCGTGAGAACTAAATACACACAGCGTGAGAACTAAATACACACAGCGTGAGAACTAAATACACACCGCGTGAGAACTAAATTCACACAGCGTGAGAACTAAATTCACACAGCGTGAGAACTAAATACACACAGCGTGAGAACTAAATACACACAGCGTGAGAACTAAATACACACAGCGTGAGAACTAAATTCACACAGCGTGAGAACTAAATACACACCGTGTGAGAACTAAATTCACACAGCGTGAGAACTAAATACACACAGCGTGAGAACTAAATACACACCGCGTGAGAACTAAATTCACACAGCGTGAGAACTAAATTCACACAGCGTGAGAACTAAATACACACAGCATGAGAACTAAATACACACAGCGTGAGAACTAAATACACACCGTGTGAGAACTAAATTCACACAGCGTGAGAACTAAATACACACAGCGTGAGAACTAAATACACACCGCGTGAGAACTAAATTCACACAGCGTGAGAACTAAATTCACACAGCGTGAGAACTAAATACACACAGCGTGAGAACTAAATACACACCGCGTGAGAACTAAATTCACACCGCGTGAGAACTAAATTCACACCGTGTGAGAACTAAATACACATCGTGTGAGAACTAAATACACACAGCGTGAGAACTAAATACACACAGCGTGAGAACTAAATACACACCGCGTGAGAACTAAATACACACCGCGTGAGAACTAAATTCACACAGCGTGAGAACTAAATACACACCGTGTGAGAACTAAATACACACCGTGTGAGAACTAAATACACACAGCGTGAGAACTAAATACACACCGTGTGAGAACTAAATACACACAGCGTGAGAACTAAATACACACACCGCGTGAGAACTAAATACACACACAGCGTGAGAACTAAATACACACAGCGTGAGAACTAAATACACACAGCGTGAGAACTAAATACACACCGTGTGAGAACTAAATACACACAGCGTGAGAACTAAATACACACAGCGTGAGAACTAAATACACACAGCGTGAGAACTAAATACACACAGCGTGAGAACTAAATACACACAGCGTGAGAACTAAATACACACAGCGTGAGAACTAAATACACACCGCGTGAGAACTAAATACACACAGCGTGAGAACTAAATACACACACCGCGTGAGAACTAAATACACACAGCGTGAGAACTAAATACACACAGCGTGAGAACTAAATACACACACCGCATGAGAACTAAATACACACCGCGTGAGAACTAAATACACACCGCGTGAGAACTAAATTCACACAGCGTGAGAACTAAATACACACAGCGTGAGAACTAAATACACACCGCGTGAGAACTAAATTCACACCGCGTGAGAACTAAATACACACAGCGTGAGAACTAAATTCACACAGCGTGAGAACTAAATACACACCGTGTGAGAACTAAATTCACACAGCGTGAGAACTAAATACACACAGCGTGAGAAGTAAATACACACAGCGTGAGAACTAAATACACACCGCGTGAGAACTAAATTCACACAGCGTGAGAACTAAATACACACAGCGTGAGAACTAAATACACACCGTGTGAGAACTAAATTCACACAGCGTGAGAACTAAATACACACAGCGTGAGAACTAAATACACACCGCGTGAGAACTAAATACACACAGCGTGAGAACTAAATACACACAGCGTGAGAACTAAATACACACAGCGTGAGAACTAAATTCACACAGCGTGAGAACTAAATACACACCGTGTGAGAACTAAATTCACACAGCGTGAGAACTAAATACACACAGCGTGAGAACTAAATACACACCGCGTGAGAACTAAATTCACACAGCGTGAGAACTAAATTCACACAGCGTGAGAACTAAATACACACAGCATGAGAACTAAATACACACAGCGTGAGAACTAAATACACACCGTGTGAGAACTAAATTCACACAGCGTGAGAACTAAATACACACAGCGTGAGAACTAAATACACACCGCGTGAGAACTAAATTCACACAGCGTGAGAACTAAATTCACACAGCGTGAGAACTAAATACACACAGCGTGAGAACTAAATACACACCGCGTGAGAACTAAATTCACACCGCGTGAGAACTAAATTCACACCGTGTGAGAACTAAATACACACCGTGTGAGAACTAAATACACACAGCGTGAGAACTAAATACACACAGCGTGAGAACTAAATACACACCGCGTGAGAACTAAATACACACCGCGTGAGAACTAAATTCACACCGCGTGAGAACTAAATACACACCGTGTGAGAACTAAATACACACCGTGTGAGAACTAAATACACACAGCGTGAGAACTAAATACACACCGTGTGAGAACTAAATACACACAGCGTGAGAACTAAATACACACACCGCGTGAGAACTAAATACACACACAGCGTGAGAACTAAATACACACAGCGTGAGAACTAAATACACACAGCGTGAGAACTAAATACACACCGTGTGAGAACTAAATACACACAGCGTGAGAACTAAATACACACAGCGTGAGAACTAAATACACACAGCGTGAGAACTAAATACACACAGCGTGAGAACTAAATACACACAGCGTGAGAACTAAATACACACAGCGTGAGAACTAAATACACACAGCGTGAGAACTAAATACACACCGCGTGAGAACTAAATACACACAGCGTGAGAACTAAATACACACACTGCGTGAGAACTAAATACACACAGCGTGAGAACTAAATACACACAGCGTGAGAACTAAATACACACACCGCATGAGAACTAAATACACACCGCGTGAGAACTAAATACACACCGCGTGAGAACTAAATTCACACAGCGTGAGAACTAAATACACACAGCGTGAGAACTAAATACACACCGCGTGAGAACTAAATTCACACCGCGTGAGAACTAAATACACACACAGCGTGAGAACTAAATACACACAGCGTGAGAACTAAATACACACAGCGTGAGAACTAAATACACACAGCGTGAGAACTAAATACACACCGCGTGAGAACTAAATTCACACCGCGTGAGAACTAAATTCACACCGCGTGAGAACTAAATTCACACCGCGTGAGAACTAAATTCACACAGCGTGAGAACTAAATACACACCGCGTGAGAACTAAATACACACAGCGTGAGAACTAAATACACACAGCGTGAGAACTAAATACACACAGCGTGAGAACTAAATACACACCGCGTGAGAACTAAATACACACCGCGTGAGAACTAAATACACACAGTGTGAGAACTAAATACACACAGCGTGAGAACTAAATACACACAGCGTGAGAACTAAATACACACAGCGTGAGAACTAAATTTCCTAAGTCAGGTCAGGAGGACGGTACATAATTAAACACACGATTTGCAAATTGACCACAAGAAGCCCAAACAGTTATAATATTTGACTACAACAATCATTTCAAACCTTGATTACTTTTGAATACGATCACGTATCTCTAATATACGAGGGAATACTTGAAAACAGATTTTCAAAATTAATATCACTTGGAGCTGGTGTCTTATGTCCAACAGTGAATTATTCTTTTTTATATATATATATATATATATATATATATATATATATATATATATATATATATATATATATAAAAAGAATAATTCACTGTTGGACATAAGACACCACCATATATATATATACTTGATTTATTAATTTATTTTAGCTCAGAAATCAAATAAAACTACCCACCTGCCAAATTCCACCCCCTGGCAGCCAGTTGCGGAACCCTAGATGGCCAGCAGATGGCGCCGAGATCCCGCTCACTACTTTTCTCCTGGTCATATTTCCAATATTATTTGGACAGTTTCCTTACATAAGACAGGTCTCCAGCATGAGATGGCTGTGGACTCTCAAACAGTGGATTCCTGATCTATCTTCACTTTTCTACCAGACAACGTATTGAAGTGCAAGAGGCTGAAAGTATAACAATATCCAAACATATGTTTTCATTCAAGTCCATTGACAACATGATTGTAATCAGTTTACAATTGGCTCATTCATCCCCCCCTTTCCTCCTCTCCCCTGTAACTATTCCCCAGGTCGTTGCTGCAAATGAGAACGTGTTCTCTGACCTGGTAAAATAATGGATAAAAAAAAAGAAGAATAAATAAATAAATAAATAAATGAGTCATCGGTACATATGTTGCATAATAAGAAACAAAAGATGACTCACTGTATTTTAAATGATGATGACGTAATGGTGGATGAATGACTTTGTGCAAGCTGTCTGTGTTGTCATTCGTCTCAGTCCCCTAGTGCAGTGGGGCAGTTTACAATCACCAGAGAGGGTATAATATATATATATATAGAGAGAGAGAGAGTCTACAAGCTGTCTGTGTTGTCATTCGTCTCAGTCCCCTAGTGCAGTGGGGCAGTTTACAATCACCAGAGAGGGTATAATAGAGAGAGAGAGAGAGAGAGAGAGAGAGAGAGAGAGAGAGAGAGAGAGAGAGAGAGAGAGAGAGAGAGAGAGAGAGAGAGAGAGAGAGAGAGAGAGAGAGAGGGGAGAGAGAGAGAGAGAGAGAGAGAGAGAGAGAGAGAGAGAGAGAGAGAGAGAGAGAGAGAGAGAGAGGGGGTCGCCTTGGACTAGATGGACTTTTCAGAACCTCTGGAGAACCCTTCAGTTGTAAATAACCTGATTCATATTATCAACCAGGGCCCAGTTTCCCGATAGCAATGAAACTTTGGCTTATGTAGGTTTTAACGATGCATCTTTCCTACAACGGCTAGACGTGCTTTTCCCAAAACCCCACGTTTGACTGATAATATTGAGGCGGCTTCAAATCAAATCAAATCAAATTTTATTTGTCACATACACATGGTTAGCAGATGTTAATGCGAGTGTAGCGAAATGCTTGTGCTTCTAGTTCCGACAATGCAGTAATAACCAACAATTAATCTAACTAACAATTCCAAAACTACTGTCTTATACACAGTGTAAGGGGATAAGGAACATGTACATAAGGATATATGAATGAGTGATGGTACAGAGCAGCATACAGTAGATGGTATCGAGTACAGTATATACATATGAGATGAGTGTGTAGACAAAGTAAACAAAGTAAACAAAGTGTCATAGTAAAGTGGCTAGTGATACATGTGTTACATAAGGATGCAGTCGATGATGTAGAGTACAGTATATACATATGCATATGAGATGAATAATGTAGGGTAAGTAACATTATATAAGGTAGCATAGTTTAAAGTGGCTAGTGATATATTTACATAATTTCCCATCAATTCCCATTATTAAAATGGCTGGAGTTGGGTCAGTGTCAATGACAGTGTGTTGGCAGCAGCCACTCAGTGTTAGTGGTGGCTGTTTAACAGTTTGATGGCCTTGAGATAGAAGCTGTTTTTCAGTCTCTCGGTCCCAGCTTTGATGCACCTGTACTGACCTCGCCTTCTGGATGATAGCGGGGTGAACAGGCAGTGGTTGATGTCCTTGATGATCTTTATGGCCTTCCTGTAACAACGGGTGGTGTAGGTGTCCTGGAGGGCAGGTAGTTTGCCCCCGGTGATGCGTTGTGCAGTCCTCACTACCCTCTGGAGAGCCTTACGGTTGAGGGCGGAGCAGTTGCCGTACCAGGCGGTGATACAGCCCGCCAGGATGCTCTCGATTGTGCATCTGTAGAAGTTTGTGAGTGCTTTTGGTGACAAGCCGAATTTCTTCAGCCTCCTGAGGTTGAATAGGCGCTGCTGCGCCTTCTTCACGACGCTGTCAGTGTGAGTGGACCAATTCAGTTTGTCTGTGATGTGTATGCCGAGGAACTTAAAACTAGCTACCCTCACCACTACTGTTCCATCGATGTGGATAGGGGGGTGTTCCCTCTGCTGTTTCCTGAAGTCCACAATCATCTCCTTAGTTTTGTTGACGTTGAGTGTGAGGTTATTTTCCTGACACCACACTCCGAGGGCCCTCACCTCCTCCCTGTAGGCTGTCTCGTCGTTGTTGGTAATCAAGCCTACCACTGTTGTGTCGTCCGCAAACTTGATGATTGAGTTGGAGGCGTGCGTGGCCACGCAGTCGTGGGTGAACAGGGAGTACAGGAGAGGGCTCAGAACGCACCCTTGTGGGGCCCCGTGTTGAGGATCAGCGGGGAGGAGATGTTGTTGCCTACCCTCACCACCTGGGGGCGGCCCGTCAGGAAGTCCAGTACCCAGTTGCACAGGGCGGGGTGGAGACCCAGGGTCTCGAGCTTGATGACGAGCTTGGAGGGTACTATGGTGTTGAATGCCGAGCTGTAGTCGATGAACAGCATTCTCACATAGGTATTCCTCTTGTCCAGGTGGGTTAGGGCAGTGTGCAGTGTGGTTGAGATTGCATCGTCTGTGGACCTATTTGGGCGGTAAGCAAATTGGAGTGGGTCTAGGGTGTCAGGTAGGGTGGAGGTGATATGGTCCTTGACTAGTCTCTCAAAGCACTTCATGATGACGGAAGTGAGTGCTACGGGCGGTAGTCGTTTAGCTCAGTTACCTTAGCTTTCTTGGGAACAGGAACAATGGTGGCCCTCTTGAAGCATGTGGGAACAGCAGACTGGTATAGGGATTGATTGAATATGTCCGTAAACACACCGGCCAGCTGGTCTGCGCATGCTCTGAGGGCGCGGCTGGGGATGCCGTCTGGGCCTGCAGCCTTGCGAGGGTTAACACGTTTAAATGTCTTACTCACCTCGGCTGCAGTGAAGGAGAGACCGCATGTTTCCGTTGCAGGCCGTGTCAGTGGCACTGTATTGTCCTCAAAGCGGGCAAAAAAGTTATTTAGTCTGCCTGGGAGCAAGACATCCTGGTCCGTGACTGGGCTGGATTTCATCTTGTAGTCCGTGATTGACTGTAGACCCTGCCACATGCCTCTTGTGTCTGAGCCATTGAATTGAGATTCCACTTTGTCTCTGTACTGATGCTTAGCTTGTTTAATAGCCTTACGGAGGGAATAGCTGCACTGTTTGTATTCAGTCATGTTGCCAGACACCTTGCCCTGATTAAAAGCAGTGGTTCGCGCTTTCAGTTTCACGCGAATGCTGCCATCAATCCACGGTTTCTGGTTAGGGAATGTTTTTATCGTTGCTATGGGAACGACATCTTCGACGCACGTTCTAATGAACTCGCACACCGAATCAGCGTATTCGTCAATATTCCCATCTGACGCAATACGAAACATGTCCCAGTCCACGTGATGGAAGCAGTCTTGGAGTGTAGAGTCAGCTTGGTCTGACCAGCGTTGGACAGACCTCAGCGTGGGAGCCTCTTGTTTTAATTTCTGCCTGTAGGCAGGGATCAGCAAAATGGAGTCGTGGTCAGCTTTTCCGAAAGGGGGCGGGGCAGGGCCTTATATGCGTCGCGGAAGTTAGAGTAACAATGATCCAAGGTTTTACCACCCCTGGTTGCGCAATCGATATGCTGATAAAATTTAGGGAGTCTTGTTTTCAGATTGGCTTTGTTAAAATCCCCAGCTACAATGAATGCAGCCTCCGGATAAATGTTTTCCAGTTTGCAAAGAGTTAAATAAAGTTCGTTCAGAGCCATCGATGTGTCTGCTTGGGGGGGGATATTTACGGCTGTGATTATAATCGAAGAGAATTCTCTTGGAAGATAATGCGGTCTACATTTGATTGTGAGGAATTCTAAATCAGGTGAACAGAAGGATTTGAGTTCCTGTATGTTTCCTTCATCACACCATGTCCCGTTAGTCATGAGGCATACGCCCCCGCCACTCTTCTTACCAGAGAGATGTTTGTTTCTGTCGGCGCGATGCGTGGAGAAACCCGTTGGCTGCACCGCCCTGGATAGCGTTTTCCCAGTAAGCCATGTCTCCGTAAAGCAAAGAACGTTGCAGTCTCTGATGTCCCTCTGGAATGCCACACCGCCGCGTTTCCCTCTTTTTCGGAGTCGTTTCCTTGGGTCGCTTCATGCGATCCATTCCGTTGTCCTGTTTGTAAGGCAGAACACAGGATCCGCGTCGCGGAAAACATATTCTTGGTCGTACTGATGGTGAGTTGACGCTGATCTTATATTCATTAGTTCTTCTCGACTGTATGTAATGAAACCTAAGATGACCTGGGGTACTAATGTAAGAAATAACACGTAAAAAAACAAAAAACTGCATAGTTTCCTAGGAACGCGAAGCGAGGCGGCCATCTCAGTCGGCGCCGGAAGCTGCTCAGCAGCTTGTTCTAATGCTTACCCTATAACAATGCACTAACTCAAGATGTGGCACATCATTTCCACACTTTGTTACGCATGAAATACAACCAGGCCAAAAATGACAGACTGTAGCTTACGCTTAGCAAAATAGAACTTACTTGAAAGAACATGAAATACATTTTTGATACTGTTTAATTATATAGGCTTGTAAGCATATATCTTTTAATCTTTTTTATTTCAGTCATCTCTATTTCCATTTGAAGCATATTTGGTATCATTTGTTTGTTTGAAACGATTGCAAAGACATTGGCAAATTTCTATTTGTAGTCAACGTCATTGTGAGGTCACAAACAGACAGATACACATCTTGGTTCTATGTTTCGTGGAGGTCTTCTGTGTACAAAGTGACGCGGTAGGGGGGAAAAACGCATCTAACTTACTGATCTACAAGTGGTCTGAGGCTGTCTGTAAATAACAAGTGTTTTGGAACAGGTTTGGAGAGCCCTCTATCAGATAACATTTACATTACATTTAAGTCATTTAGCAGACGCTCTTATCCAGAGCGACTTACAAATTGGTGCATTCACCTTATGACATCCAGTGGAACAGCCACTTTACAATAGTGCATCTAAATCTTAAAGGGGGGGGGGGTGAGAAGGATTACTTATCCTATCCTAGGTATTCCTTAAAGAGGTGGGGTTTCAGGTGTCTCCGGAAGTTGGTGATTGACTCCGCTGTCCTGGCGTCGTGAGGGAGTTTGTTCCACCATTGGGGGGCCAGAGCAGCGAACAGTTTTGACTGGGCTGACTGGGAACTGTACTTCCTCAGTGGTAGGGAGGCGAGCAGGCCAGAGGTGGATGAACGTAGTGCCCTTGTTTGGGTGTAGGGCCTGATCAGAGCCTGGAGGTACTGAGGTGCCGTTCCCCTCACAGCTCCGTAGGCAAGCACCATGGTCTTGTAGCGGATGCGAGCTTCAACTGGAAGCCAGTGGAGAGAGCGGAGGAGCGGGGTGACGTGAGAGAACTTGGGAAGGTTGAACACCAGACGGGCTGCGGCGTTCTGGATGAGTTGTAGGGGTTTAATGGCACAGGCAGGGAGCCCAGCCAACAGCGAGTTGCAGTAATCCAGACGGGAGATGACAAGTGCCTGGATTAGGACCTGTGCCGCTTCCTGTGTGAGGCAGGGTCGTACTCTGCGGATGTTGTGTTTTAGGGAGCGTTTGACAGTGATGAGGGGTGGTCGTTTGACCCAGACCCATAACGAACGCAGGCAATGAGGCGGTGATCACTGAGATCCTGATTGAAAACAGCAGAAGTCTATTTGGAGGGCGAGTTGGTCAAGATAAATCAATTTCATCTAAGCTAGATGCCCTCAATCTCACACAAATTATCAAGGAACCTACAAGGTACAAACACAAATCCGTTAACACCTCATAGATATCATCCTGATTTTGTTCTCACACTAACATGTGAACTATTTGCCTGCTACTTGCAGGGGATGGGCTTTGTTTTACAGACGGACCATAAGCCACTCATTCCATTGATCAACACGTACGACCTGGACACCTGAAAGTAGTATAGTTTGAAGCAGTTAGTGGTGGCTTACACACTGTCAAGAAAACACGTAAGAAGAAGTCAAAGTATATGTGGAAGCTGTGGGGTAAAGCAGACCAGTGCTTGCACACAGGCTGGATCACCTCCTGATGGGCTACATTTGAAAAGGCTGGACTCAGAGAATGGAGCAGCTACTCTACTCGCTACAGGGATACCACACAGCGAGAACGAATCTATTGGACAGACTTGTGCTATATCAAGACAAGCTTGTCATCCCAACTTCACAGAGAGAAGACGTTCTACAAGAACTACACGAAGGTCACATGGGGCTGACAAAGTGTGTTGGCCAGGCATCAGCACCCACACCAACTTGAAAGAGAGAACCACTTGTCATGACACCTCTACCTAAGGGTCTGTGGCAGAAGATCGCAGTGAGCTAGAGGGCAAGAAATACCTCCTAGTGGTGGACTACTATTCTAAGGACATAGAAATAGCTCACCTGCCCACTACCACTACCACAGCAGGTCATCACTCGCCTCAATGATATGTTTGTAAGATGTGGGATACCTACCGAGCTTGTTAGCGACAACGCTACTCAGTTTGTCTGCACTGAGTTCAAGGAGTTCAGAAAGAAGTGTGGTTTGGCTCATAGCACCTCCAATCCCCATTACCCTGCAGGCAAATGGAGCTGCGGAGAGAGCTGTACAGACAGCTAAGCAAATTCTTAAACAACCAGACTCACGTATGGTTCTGATGTGCTACCGAGCCACGCCCATCAGCGCAACAGGAGCAATTCCAGCACAACTGATGACTGGACGTCAGATCCGGACAACGGTCCTGGATGGGGAAATACAACCAAAACAGTGTTAATCAAAAGGACCAGGAAGCCAAACAAACTAACCAGTTCTTCTATAACATGTGGCATTCAGTGTGCCCCCTACAGGAATTAGAGTCAAGCTGGACACGGTGTCAGAGTCAAGCTGGACAGAGTGTCAGAGTCAAGCTGGACACGGTGTCAGAGTCAAGCTGGACAGAGTGTCAGAGTCAAGCTGGACAGAGTGTCAGAGTCAAGCTGGACAGAGTGTCAGAGTCAAGCTGGACAGAGTGTCAGAGTCAAGCTGGACAGAGTGTCAGAGTCAAGCTGGACAGAGTGTCAGAGTCAAGCTGGACAGAGTGTCAGAGTCAAGCTGGGCAGAGTGTCAGAGTCAAGCTGGACAGAGTGTCAGAGTCAAGCTGGACAGAGTGTCAGAGTCAAGCTGGACAGAGTGTCAGAGTCAAGCTGGACAGAGTGTCAAGCTGGACAGAGTCAGTCAAGCTGGACAGAGCTGGACCAGAGTCAAGCTGGGCAGAGTGTCAGAGTCAAGCTGGACAGAGTGTCAGAGTCAAGCTGGGCAGAGTGTCAGAGTCAAGCTGGACAGAGTGTCAGAGTCAAGCTGGGCAGAGTGTCAGAGTCAAGCTGGACAGAGTGTCAGAGTCAAGCTGGAGTGTCAGAGTGCTCAGAGTGTCAAGCTGGGCAGAGTGTCAGAGTCAAGCTGGGCAGAGTGTCAGAGTCAAGCTGGACAGAGTGTCAGAGTCAAGCTGGACAGAGTGTCAGAGTCAAGCTGGGCAGAGTGTCAGAGTCAAGCTGGACAGAGTGTCAGAGTCAAGCTGGCGGTGTCAGAGTCAAGCTGGACGGTGTCAGAGTCAAGCTGGACACGGTGTCAGAGTCAAGCTGGACAGAGTGTCAGAGTCAAGCTGGACAGGTGTCAGAGTCAAGCTCAGTCAGAGTCAAGCTGGCTGGACAGACAGTGTCAGAGTCAAGCTGGACAGAGTGTCAGAGTCAAGCTGGACAGAGTGTCAGAGTCAAGCTGGACAGAGTGTCAGAGTCAAGCTGGACAGAGTGTCAGAGTCAAGCTGGACAGAGTGTCAGAGTCAAGCTGGACAGAGTGTCAGAGTCAAGCTGGACAGAGTGTCAGAGCTGGACAGAGTGTCAGAGTCAAGCTGGACAGAGTGTCAGAGTCAAGCTGGACAGAGTGTCAGAGTCAAGCTGGACAGAGTGTCAGAGTCAAGCTGGACAGAGTGTCAGAGTCAAGCTGGACAGAGTGTCAGAGTCAAGCTGGACAGAGTGTCAGAGTCAAGCTGGACAGAGTGTCAGAGTCAGCTGGACAGAGTGTCAGAGTCAAGCTGGACAGAGTGTCAGAGTCAAGCTGGACAGAGTGTCAGAGTCAAGCTGGACAGAGTGTCAGAGTCAAGCTGGACAGAGTGTCAGAGTCAAGCTGGACAGAGTGTCAGAGTCAAGCTGGACAGAGTGCAGAGTGTCAGAGCTCAAGCTGGACAGAGTGTCAGAGTCAAGCTGGACAGAGTGTCAGAGTCAAGCTGGACAGAGTGTCAGAGTCAAGCTGGACAGAGTGTCAGAGTCAAGCTGGACAGAGTGTCAGAGTCAAGCTGGACAGAGTGTCAGAGTCAAGCTGGACAGAGTGTCAGAGTCAAGCTGGGCAGAGTGTCAGAGTCAAGCTGGACAGAGTGTCAGAGTCAAGCTGGACAGAGTGTCAGAGTCAAGCTGGACAGAGTGTCAGAGTCAAGCTGGACAGAGTGTCAGAGTCAAGCTGGACAGAGTGTCAGAGTCAAGCTGGACAGAGTGTCAGAGTCAAGCTGGACAGAGTGTCAGAGTCAAGCTGGACAGAGTGTCAGAGTCAAGCTGGACAGAGTGTCAGAGTCAAGCTGGACAGAGTGTCAGAGTCAAGCTGGACAGAGTGTCAGAGTCAAAGTCAGAGTCAAGCTGGACAGAGTGTCAGAGTCAAGCTGGACAGAGTGTCAGAGTCAAGCTGGACAGAGTGTCAGAGTCAAGCTGGACAGAGTGTCAGAGTCAAGCTGGGCAGAGTGTCAGAGTCAAGCTGGACAGAGTGTCAGAGTCAAGCTGGACAGAGTGTCAGAGTCAAGCTGGACAGAGTGTCAGAGTCAAGCTGGACAGAGTGTCAGAGTCAAGCTGGACAGAGTGTCAGAGAGTCAAGCTGGACAGGTGTCAGAGTCAAGCTGGACAGAGTGTCAGAGTCAAGCTGGGCAGAGTGTCAGAGTCAAGCTGGACAGAGTGTCAGAGTCAAGCTGGGCAGAGTGTCAGAGTCAAGCTGGACAGAGTGTCAGAGTCAAGCTGGGACAGAGTGTCAGAGTCAAGCTGGACAGAGTGTCAGAGTCAAGCTGGTCAGAGTGTCAGAGTCAAGCTGGACAGAGTGTCAGAGTCAAGCTGGACAGAGTGTCAGAGTCAAGCTGGACAGAGTGTCAGAGTCAAGCTCAAGCTGGACAGAGTGTCAGAGTCAAGCTGGACAGAGTGTCAGAGTCAAGCTGGACAGAGTGTCAGAGTCAAGCTGGACAGAGTGTCAGAGTCAAGCTGGACAGAGTGTCAGAGTCAAGCTGGGCAGAGTGTCAGAGTCAAGCTGGACAGAGTGTCAGAGTCAAGCTGGACAGAGTGTCAGAGTCAAGCTGGACAGAGTGTCAGAGTCAAGCTGGACAGAGTGTCAGAGTCAAGCTGGACAGAGTGTCAGAGTCAAGCTGGACAGAGTGTCAGAGCTGGACAGAGTGTCAGAGTCAAGCTGGACAGAGTGTCAGAGTCAAGCTGGACAGTGTCAGAGTCAAGCTGGACAGAGTGTCAGAGTCAAGCTGGACAGAGTGTCAGAGTCAAGCTGGACAGAGTGTCAGAGTCAAGCTGGACAGAGTGTCAGAGTCAAGCTGGACAGAGTGTCAGAGTCAAGCTGGGCAGAGTGTCAGAGTCAAGCTGGACAGAGTGTCAGAGTCAAGCTGGACAGAGTGTCAGAGTCAAGCTGGACAGAGTGTCAGAGTCAAGCTGGACAGAGTGTCAGAGTCAAGCTGGACAGAGTGTCAGAGTCAAGCTGGACAGAGTGTCAGAGTCAAGCTGGACAGAGTGTCAGAGTCAAGCTGGACAGAGTGTCAGAGTCAAGCTGGGCAGAGTGTCAGAGTCAAGCTGGACAGAGTGTCAGAGTCAAGCTGGGCAGAGTGTCAGAGTCAAGCTGGGCAGAGTGTCAGAGTCAAGCTGGACAGAGTGTCAGAGTCAAGCTGGACAGAGTGTCAGAGTCAAGCTGGACAGAGTGTCAGAGTCAAGCTGGGCAGAGTGTCAGAGTCAAGCTGGCAGAGTGTCAGAGTCAAGCTGGACAGAGTGTCAGAGTCAAGCTGGACAGAGTGTCAGAGTCAAGCTGGACAGAGTGTCAGAGTCAAGCTGGACAGAGTGTCAGAGTCAAGCTGGACAGAGTGTCAGAGTCAAGCTGGACAGACAGAGTGTCAGAGTCAAGCTGGACAGAGTGTCAGAGTCAAGCTGGACAGAGTGTCAGAGTCAAGCTGGACAGAGGTCAGAGTCAAGCTGGACAGAGTGTCAGAGTCAAGCTGGACAGAGTGTCAGAGTCAAGCTGGACAGAGTCAGAGTCAAGCTGGACAGAGTGTCAGAGTCAAGCTGGACAGAGTGTCAGAGTCAAGCTGGACAGAGTGTCTGAGTCAAGCTGGACAGAGTGTCAGAGTCAAGCTGGACAGAGTGTCAGAGTCAAGCTGGAGTGTCAGAGCTGGACACGGTGTCAGAGTCAAGCTGGACAGGTGTCAGAGTCAAGCTGGACAGAGTGTCAGAGTCAAGCTGGACAGAGTGTCAGAGTCAAGCTGGACAGAGTGTCAGAGTCAAGCTGGCTGTCAGAGTCAGAGTGTCAGAGTCAAGCTGGACAGAGTGTCAGAGTCAAGCTGGACAGAGTGTCAGAGTCAAGCTGGACAGAGTGTCAGAGTCAAGCTGGGCAGAGTGTCAGAGTCAAGCTGGACAGAGTGTCAGAGTCAAGCTGGACAGAGTGTCAGAGTCAAGCTGGACAGAGTGTCAGAGTCAAGCTGGACAGAGTGTCAGAGTCAAGCTGGACAGAGTGTCAGAGTCAAGCTGGACAGAGTGTCAGAGTCAAGCTGGACAGAGTGTCAGAGTCAAGCTGGACAGAGTGTCAGTCAAGCTGGACAGAGTGTCAGAGTCAAGCTGGACAGAGTGTCAGAGTCAAGCTGGACAGAGTGTCAGAGTCAAGCTGGACAGAGTGTCAGAGTCAAGCTGGACAGAGTGTCAGAGTCAAGCTGGACAGAGTGTCAGAGTCAAGCTGGACAGAGTGTCAGAGTCAAGCTGGACAGAGTGTCAGAGTCAAGCTGGACAGAGTGTCAGAGTCAAGCTGGACAGAGTGTCAGAGTCAAGCTGGACAGAGTGTCAGAGTCAAGCTGGGCAGAGTGTCAGAGTCAAGCTGGGCAGAGTGTCAGAGTCAAGCTGGACAGAGTGTCAGAGTCAAGCTGGACAGAGTGTCAGAGTCAAGCTGGACAGAGTGTCAGAGTCAAGCTGGACAGAGTGTCAGAGTCAAGCTGGACAGAGTGTCAGAGTCAAGCTGGGCAGAGTGTCAGAGTCAAGCTGGACAGAGTGTCAGAGTCAAGCTGGACAGAGTGTCAGAGTCAAGCTGGACAGAGTGTCAGAGTCAAGCTGGACACGGTGTCAGAGTCAAGCTGGGCAGAGTGTCAGAGTCAAGCTGGACAGAGTGTCAGAGTCAAGCTGGGCAGAGTGTCAGAGTCAAGCTGGGCAGAGTGTCAGAGTCAAGCTGGACAGAGTGTCAGAGTCAAGCTGGACAGAGTGTCAGAGTCAAGCTGGACAGAGTGTCAGAGTCAAGCTGGGCAGAGTGTCAGAGTCAAGCTGGACAGAGTGTCAGAGTCAAGCTGGGCAGAGTGTCAGAGTCAAGCTGGACAGAGTGTCAGAGTCAAGCTGGACAGAGTGTCAGAGTCAAGCTGGACAGAGTGTCAGAGTCAAGCTGGACAGAGTGTCAGAGTCAAGCTGGACAGAGTGTCAGAGTCAAGCTGGACAGAGTGTCAGAGTCAAGCTGGACAGAGTGTCAGAGTCAAGCTGGGCAGAGTGTCAGAGTCAAGCTGGGCAGAGTGTCAGAGTCAAGCTGGACAGAGTGTCAGAGTCAAGCTGGACAGAGTGTCAGAGTCAAGCTGGACAGAGTGTCAGAGTCAAGCTGGACAGAGTGTCAGAGTCAAGCTGGACAGAGTGTCAGAGTGCTCAGTCAGAGTCAAGCTGGACAGAGTGTCAGAGTCAAGCTGGGCAGAGTGTCAGAGTCAAGCTGGACAGAGTGTCAGAGTCAAGCTGGGCAGAGTGTCAGAGTGCTGGGCAGAGAGTCAAGCTGGACAGAGTGTCAGAGTCAAGCTGGACAGAGTGTGTCAGAGTGTCAGAGTCAAGCTGGGCAGAGTGTCAGAGTCAAGCTGGACAGAGTGTCAGAGTCAAGCTGGGCAGAGTGTCAGAGTCAAGCTGGACAGAGTGTCAGAGTCAAGCTGGACAGAGTGTCAGAGCTGGACAGAGTGTCAGAGTCAAGCTGGACAGAGTGTCAGAGTCAAGCTGGACAGAGTGTCAGAGTCAAGCTGGACAGAGTGTCAGAGTCAAGCTGGACAGAGTGTCAGAGTCAAGCTGGACAGAGTGTCAGAGTCAAGCTGGACAGAGTGTCAGAGTCAAGCTGGGCAGAGTGTCAGAGTCAAGCTGGACAGAGTGTCAGAGTCAAGCTGGACAGAGTGTCAGAGTCAAGCTGGACAGAGTGTCAGAGTCAAGCTGGACAGAGTGTCAGAGTCAAGCTGGACAGAGTGTCAGAGTCAAGCTGGACAGAGTGTCAGAGTCAAGCTGGGCAGAGTGTCAGAGTCAAGCTGGACAGAGTGTCAGAGTCAAGCTGGACAGAGTGTCAGTCAAGCTGGACAGTGTCAGAGTCAAGCTGGACAGAGTGTCAGAGTCAAGCTGGACAGTCAGTGTCAGAGTCAAGCTGGACACGGTGTCAGAGTGTCAGAGTCAAGCTGGACAGAGTGTCAGAGTCAAGCTGGGCAGAGTGTCAGAGTCAAGCTGGACAGAGTGTCAGAGTCAAGCTGGACAGAGTGTCAGAGTCAAGCTGGACAGAGTGTCAGAGTCAAGCTGGACAGAGTGTCAGAGTCAAGCTGGACAGAGTGTCAGAGTCAAGCTGGACAGAGTGTCAGAGTCAAGCTGGACAGAGTGTCAGAGTCAAGCTGGACAGAGTGTCAGAGTCAAGCTGGACAGAGTGTCAGAGTCAAGCTGGACAGAGTGTCAGAGTCAAGCTGGACAGAGTGTCAGAGTCAAGCTGGACAGAGTGTCAGAGTCAAGCTGGACAGAGTGTCAGAGTCAAGCTGGACAGAGTGTCAGAGTCAAGCTGGGCAGAGTGTCAGAGTCAAGCTGGACAGAGTGTCAGAGTCAAGCTGACAGAGTGTCAGAGTCAAGCTGGACAGAGTGTCAGAGTCAAGCTGGACAGAGTGTCAGAGTCAAGCTGGACAGAGTGTCAGAGTCAAGCTGGACAGAGTCAGAGTCAAGCTGGACAGAGTGTCAGAGTCAAGCTGGACAGAGTGTCAGAGTCAAGCTGGACAGAGTGTCAGAGTCAAGCTGGACAGAGTGCCAGAGTCAAGCTGGACACGGTGTCAGAGTCAAGCTGGACACGGTGTCAGAGTCAAGCTGGACAGAGTGTCAGAGTCAAGCTGGACAGAGTGTCAGAGTCAAGCTGGGCAGAGTGTCAGAGTCAAGCTGGACAGAGTGTCAGAGTCAAGCTGGGCAGAGTGTCAGAGTCAAGCTGGACAGAGTGTCAGAGTCAAGCTGGGCAGAGTGTCAGAGTCAAGCTGGACAGAGTGTCAGAGTCAAGCTGGACAGAGTGTCAGAGTCAAGCTGGGCAGAGTGTCAGAGTCAAGCTGGACAGAGTGTCAGAGTCAAGCTGGGCAGAGTGTCAGAGTCAAGCTGGACAGAGTGTCAGAGTCAAGCTGGACAGAGTGTCAGAGTCAAGCTGGACAGAGTGTCAGAGTCAAGCTGGACAGAGTGTCAGAGCTGTCAGAGTGTCAGAGTCAAGCTGGGCAGAGTGTCAGAGCTGGGCAGAGTGTCAGAGTCAAGCTGGACAGAGTGTCAGAGTCAAGCTGGACAGGTGTCAGAGTCAAGCTGGACAGGTGTCAGAGTCAAGCTGGACAGAGTGTCAGAGTCAAGCTGGACAGAGTGTCAGAGTCAAGCTGGGCAGAGTGTCAGAGTCAAGCTGGACAGAGTGTCAGAGTCAAGCTGGGCAGAGTGTCAGAGTCAAGCTGGACAGAGTGTCAGAGTCAAGCTGGGCAGAGTGTCAGAGTCAAGCTGGACAGAGTGTCAGAGTCAAGCTGGGCAGAGTGTCAGAGTCAAGCTGGACAGAGTGTCAGAGTCAAGCTGGACAGTGTCAGAGTCAAGCTGTCAGAGTCAAGCTGGACAGAGTGTCAGAGTCAAGCTGGACAGGTGTCAGAGTCAAGCTGGACACGGTGTCAGAGTCAAGCTGGACAGAGTGTCAGAGTCAAGCTGGACAGAGTGTCAGAGTCAAGCTGCAGAGTGTCAGAGTGTGGGCAGAGTGTCAGAGCTGGACAGAGTGTCAGAGTCAAGCTGGACAGAGTGCCAGAGTCAAGCTGGACACGGTGTCAGAGTCAAGCTGGACACGGTGTCAGAGTCAAGCTGGACAGAGTGTCAGAGTCAAGCTGGACAGAGTGTCAGAGTCAAGCTGGACACGGTGTCAGAGTCAAGCTGGACACGGTGTCAGAGTCAAGCTGGACACGGTGTCAGAGTCAAGCTGGACAGAGTGTCAGAGTCAAGCTGGGCAGAGTGTCAGAGTCAAGCTGGACAGAGTGTCAGAGTCAAGCTGGACAGAGTGTCAGAGTCAAGCTGGACAGAGTGTCAGAGTCAAGCTGGACAGAGTGTCAGAGTCAAGCTGGACAGAGTGTCAGAGTCAAGCTGGTGTCAGAGTCAAGCTGGACAGAGTGTCAGAGTCAAGCTGGACAGAGTGTCAGGTCAAGCTGGACAGAGTGTCAGAGTCAAGCTGGACAGAGTGTCAGAGTCAAGCTGGACAGAGTGTCAGAGTCAAGTGCTGGACAGAGTGTCAGAGTCAAGCTGGACAGAGTGTCAGAGTCAAGCTGGGCAGAGTGTCAGAGTCAAGCTGGACAGAGTCAGAGCTGGACAGAGTGTCAGAGTCAAGCTGGACAGAGTGTCAGAGTCAAGCTGGACAGAGTGTCAGAGTCAAGCTGGACAGAGTGTCAGAGTCAAGCTGGACAGAGTGTCAGAGTCAAGCTGGACAGAGTGTCAGAGTCAAGCTGGGCAGAGTGTCAGAGTCAAGCTGGACAGAGTGTCAGAGTCAAGCTGGACAGAGTGTCAGAGTCAAGCTGGACAGAGTGTCAGAGTCAAGCTGGACAGAGTGTCAGAGTCAAGCTGGACAGAGTGTCAGAGTCAAGCTGGGCAGAGTGTCAGAGTCAAGCTGGACAGAGTGTCAGAGTCAAGCTGGGCAGAGTGTCAGAGTCAAGCTGGACAGAGTGTCAGAGTCAAGCTGGGCAGAGTGTCAGAGTCAAGCTGGACAGAGTGTCAGAGTCAAGCTGGGCAGAGTGTCAGAGTCAAGCTGGGCAGAGTGTCAGAGTCAAGCTGGACAGAGTGCCAGAGTCAAGCTGGACACGGTGTCAGAGTCAAGCTGGACACGGTGTCAGAGTCAAGCTGGACAGAGTGTCAGAGTCAAGCTGGACAGAGTGTCAGAGTCAAGCTGGACAGGTGTCAGTGTCAGCTGGACAGGTGTCAGAGCAAGCTGGGACAGAGTGTCAGAGTCAAGCTGGACAGAGTGTCAGAGTCAAGCTGGGCAGAGTGTCAGAGTCAAGCTGGACAGAGTGTCAGAGTCAAGCTGGACAGAGTGTCAGAGTCAAGCTGGACAGAGTGTCAGAGTCAAGCTGGAGCAGAGTGTCAGAGTCAAGCTGGACAGAGTGTCAGAGTCAAGCTGGGCAGAGTGTCAGAGTCAAGCTGGACAGAGTGTCAGAGTCAAGCTGGACAGAGTGTCAGAGTCAAGCTGGACAGAGTGTCAGAGTCAAGCTGGACAGAGTGTCAGAGTCAAGCTGGACAGAGTGTCAGAGTCAAGCTGGACACGGTGTCAGAGTCAAGCTGGACACGGTGTCAGAGTCAAGCTGGACAGAGTGTCAGAGTCAAGCTGGACAGAGTGTCAGAGTCAAGCTGGGCAGAGTGTCAGAGTCAAGCTGGACAGAGTGTCAGAGTCAAGCTGGGCAGAGTGTCAGAGTCAAGCTGGACAGAGTGTCAGAGTCAAGCTGGACAGAGTGTCAGAGTCAAGCTGGACAGAGTGTCAGAGTCAAGCTGGACAGAGTGTCAGAGTCAAGCTGGACAGAGTGTCAGAGTCAAGCTGGACAGAGTGTCAGAGTCAAGCTGGGCAGAGTGTCAGAGTCAAGCTGACAGAGTGTCAGAGTCAAGCTGGGCAGAGTGTCAGAGTCAAGCTGGACAGAGTGTCAGAGTCAAGCTGGACAGAGTGTCAGAGTCAAGCTGGGCAGAGTGTCAGAGTCAAGCTGGACAGAGTGTCAGAGTCAAGCTGGACAGAGTGTCAGAGTCAAGCTGGACAGAGTGTCAGAGTCAAGCTGGACACGGTGTCAGAGTCAAGCTGGACACGGTGTCAGAGTCAAGCTGGACAGAGTGTCAGAGTCAAGCTGGACAGAGTGTCAGAGTCAAGCTGGACACGGTGTCAGAGTCAAGCTGGACAGAGTGTCAGAGTCAAGCTGGACAGAGTGCCAGAGTCAAGCTGGACACGGTGTCAGAGTCAAGCTGGACACGAGTGTCAGAGTCAAGCTGGACAGAGTGTCAGAGTCAAGCTGGACAGAGTGTCAGAGTCAAGCTGGACAGAGTGTCAGAGTCAAGCTGGACAGAGTGTCAGAGTCAAGCTGGACAGAGTCAGTCAAGCTGGGCAGAGTGTCAGAGTCAAGCTGGACAGAGTGTCAGAGTCAAGCTGGGCAGAGTGTCAGAGTCAAGCTGGACAGAGTGTCAAGCTGGACAGAGTGTCAGAGTCAAGCTGGGCAGAGTGTCAGAGTCAAGCTGGACAGAGTGTCAGAGTCAAGCTGGACAGAGTGTCAGAGTCAAGCTGGACAGGTGTCAGAGTCAAGCTGGACAGAGTGTCAGAGTCAAGCTGGACAGAGTGTCAGAGTCAAGCTGGGCAGAGTGTCAGAGTCAAGCTGGACAGAGTGTCAGAGTCAAGCTGGGCAGAGTGTCAGAGTCAAGCTGGACAGAGTGTCAGAGTCAAGCTGGGCAGAGTGTCAGAGTCAAGCTGGACAGAGTGTCAGAGTCAAGCTGGGCAGAGTGTCAGAGTCAAGCTGGACAGAGTGTCAGAGTCAAGCTGGACAGGTGTCAGAGTCAAGCTGACAGAGTGTCAGAGTCAGCGGCAGAGTGTCAGAGTCAAGCTGGACAGAGTGTCAGAGTCAAGCTGGACAGAGTGTCAGAGTCAAGCTGGACAGAGTGTCAGAGTCAAGCTGGACACGGTGTCAGAGTCAAGCAAGCTGGACAGAGTGTCAGAGTCAAGCTGGACAGAGTGTCAGAGTCAAGCTGGACACGGTGTCAGAGTCAAGCTGGACACGAGTGTCAGAGTCAAGCTGGACAGAGTGTCAGAGTCAAGCTGGACAGAGTGTCAGAGTCAAGCTGGACACGGTGTCAGAGTCAAGCTGGACACGGTGTCAGAGTCAAGCTGGACACGGTGTCAGAGTCAAGCTGGACAGAGTGTCAGAGTCAAGCTGGGCAGAGTGTCAGAGTCAAGCTGGACAGAGTGTCAGAGTCAAGCTGGACACGGTGTCAGAGTCAAGCTGGACACGGTGTCAGAGTCAAGCTGGACAGAGTGTCAGAGTCAAGCTGGACACGGTGTCAGAGTCAAGCTGGACACGGTGTCAGAGTCAAGCTGGACACGGTGTCAGAGTCAAGCTGGACACGGTGTCAGAGTCAAGCTGGACAGAGTGTCAGAGTCAAGCTGGACACAGTGTCAGAGTCAAGCTGGACACGGTGTCAGAGTCAAGCTGGACAGAGAGAAAGGATGGAAAAACACCATTTGTCATCAGCAAATCGCCAGAGCCGGTTTCCTACGTTGTGGAAACTGAACACGGCACCGTCGCTCGGTGAAACAGGTGACACCTTCAGACGTTTTCCAGAATCATCTACTCCGGAGAGAACAATTAAAGAGTCACTCAGTCCCACCACCCCAGCCAGCCTCGCCACACCTGGTGAGAATGACCTCCAGAGGTCGAGCCTAAAAACCACCACAGAGGTTCAGAGACACGTGAGAAAGAAAGAGGTATAGGAACAGCAACTGTTACGAAGACAGGATAATCCTGATGTTGCTGTGGATAAAGGGCTGTGTACCCCCATGTCCTAGTTGACACAATTACGTGTATTGTTGATGCTAAAGAACAAAAAATCTTACGTTACTAAAAATATACAGTATGTTATAATAGAAAAACAAAACGTTTTGTTTTGAAACAGTCCACAGGTTGAATATTTGTATTAGGTAGAGAGTTATAGTTTTGATTTCTCTCAGAAAAGGGGAGATGTCATGATGTCTGATAGATAGATCTCACCTAATTGATTGGTTATGCGCGTCATCGTCATAACCAGATATGACGACTAACCGAGCAATGAGGACTAGCAGATAGTTGCTCGGTGGATTTCACGTCAATGGTCTGATTTAAGAGTTCTTAAACATTACTAAACCAGATGATTCCACTGCCTGGTTCTGATCAGGACAATGTGTGATGATTCTGAAGTCCTATACAAATTCTACAGTCATAAGATGGGGGATTTCAAATGGAGCCTGATGTCTGGACACTGACTATTGCTCCCTAACCTCTCACATATTAACTCCTGCTGAATTAAACATTTCTTGCAGTAAAATTATACACCAAATATAAGCTATAATTATGACTAGGGAACAGGAGTGGAGGAATATGATTTATTTCATTCTTGAGAAAATGGGGACCGTCTGTAGAGGTCTTTATCAACCAAATATCATACTGTCCAAGACTAACAGAGATATTACACCGTCCAAGACTAACAGAGATATTACACCGTCCAAGACTAACAGAGATATTATACCGTCCAAGACTAACAGAAATATTATACCGCCCAAGACTAACAGAGATATTATACCGTCAAAGACTAACAGAGATATTATACCGTCCAAGACTAACAGAGATATTATACCGTCCAAGACTAACAGAGATATTATACCGTCCAAGACTAACAGAGATATTATACCATCCAAGACTAACAGAGATATTATACCGTCCAAGACTAACAGAGATATTATACCGTCCAAGACTAACAGAGATATCATACTGTCCAAGACTAACAGAGATATTACACCGTCCAAGACTAACAGAGATATTACACCGTCCAAGACTAACAGAGATATTATACCGTCCAAGACTAACAGAGATATTATACCGTCCAAGACTAACAGAAGATATTATACCGCCCAAGACTAACAGAGATATTATACCGTCAAAGACTAACAGAGATATTATACCGTCCAAGACTAACAGAGATATTATACAAGACGTCCAAGACTAACAAGAGATATTATACCGTCCAAGACTAACAGAGATATTATACCGTCCAAGACTAACAGAGATATTATACTAACAGAGATATTATACCCAAGACTACCGCCCAAACAGAGATATTATACCGTCAAAGACTAACAGAGATATTATACCGTCCAAGACTAACAGAGATATTATACCGTCCAAGACTAACAGAGATATTATACCGTCCAAGACTAACAGAGATATTATACCGTCCAAGACTAACAGAGATATTATACCGTCCAAGACTAACAGAGATATTATACCAGAGATATTATACCGTCCAAGACTAACAGAGATATTATACCGTCCAAGACTAACATAGATATTATACCGTCCAAGACTAACAGAGATATTATACCGTCCAAGACTAACAGAGATATTATACTGTCCAAGACTAACAGAGATATTATACCGTCCAAGACTAATTAAGCCTAGGATGCCTTGTGTGTATCTGTAAGCGTGTAGTTGTCGGTGTCGGGACAGGCTTTAGTGTGTACCTTCCTTTCTTTCTTCCAGGCTGTATCACAACCGGCTGTGATTGGCTGTCCCGTAGGGCGGCGCACAGCATCGTCCGGATTTGGCCGGGGTAGGCCGTCATTGTAAATAAGAATTTGTTCTTAACTGACTTGCCTAGATAAATAAAGGTTAAATTACAAATAAATTAAATAAATGTAATGTTCTTTCTTTCTTTCTCTCTTCCTTTCTTTCTTTCTTTCTTTCTTTCTTCCTCTCTTTCTTCCTCTCTTTCTTTCTTTCTTTCTTTCTTTCTTTCTTTCTTTCTTTCTATAGCCTACAGTTTACTAGCCTTTAGTTAGCATCTCTACCACCTTCTTGGGGTGTGCGTAAGCTCATGTTTTTTTTATTAGTCTTTGCAAGATGTGTCACAGTTTTTCTGGACGAAACGCATCACAACCCTTAAGTCTGAAGATGCATTTACCGAACATCTGTTTGAATTTGATCCAATGTGAACTTTCAAGATCTGCTCTTGGCAACGAGGAGGTTTTGTTCTCTCAGATGCATCTATTTTTGTTTTACTTAAACCACTGGGGAGATCCAGAGACTTCAGTCTGTGGAGATGAATGTTCTGATGCAGCTAATTCTCCCCTTACCTTCACAACGCTTGATACATTTACATTACATGTACATTTAAGTCATTTAGCAGACGCTCTTATCCAGAGCCACTTACAAATTGGTGCATTCACCTTATGACATCCAGTGGAACAGTCACTTTACAATAGTGCATCTAAATCTTAAAGGGGGGGGGCGGTGAGAATGATTACTTATCCTATCCTAGGTATTCCTTAAAGAGGTGGGGTTTCAGGTGTCTCCGGAAGGTGGTGATTGACTCCGCTGTCCTGGCGTCGTGAGGGAGTTTGTTCCACCATTGGGGGGCCAGAGCAGCGAACAGTTTTGACTGGGCTGAGCGGGAGCTGTACTTCCTCAGTGGTAGGGAGGCGAGCAGGCCAGAGGTGGATGAACGCAGTGCCCTTGTTTGGGTGTAGGGCCTGATCAGAGCCTGGAGGTACTGAGGTGCCGTTCCCCTCACAGCTCCGTAGGCAAGCACCATGGTCTTGTAGCGGATGCGAGCTTCAACTGGAAGCCAGTGGAGAGAACGGATACATATCTTATCATGTCGATTCACAACAAATGGTCAAATCATCGACACACTTTTCCAACGACAATGTGAAGGTGGACTGAGAAAACAAAACCTGACACATTGTGATGGAGATTGTTTTATTAAGGTAATTTAGATTGACACACGGTGTGTCTATTGTTTCATGGGGATTAAAAGAGATCAGGAAATCATTTTATAGTTTCTCCCATATTGGTTTGCAGTTTTTTTGTTGCTTACCTCTGGTAAATGTATTCCTTTTATGTGTATCAGTATAGAGCTAATAAACTAGTTATGTAGCTGTAACTGTCTAGTGTCTGTAGCTTTAATTGTTGAAGAGCGCTACCATTTTGAAAACCAACCACTTTAGGCTTGTAACGTTATTCCTGTGGTGAAGTAGAGGAGGACCAAAACGCAGCGTGGTTATATTGATTCATGTTTAATAAAAAAGATAAACACGAACACTACAAAACAATAAACGTGGAAAACCAAAAACAGTCCTATCTGGTGCAAAACACAGAGACAGGAACAATCACCCACAAACACACAGTGAAACCCAGGCTACCTAAGTATGATTCTCAATCAGAGACAACTAATGACACCTGCATCTGATTGAGAACCATACTAGGCCGAAACATAGAAATACCCCAAAACATAGAAAAACAAACATAGACTGCCCACCTAACTCACGCCCCGACCATACTAAATAATGACAAAAGAAAGGAAATAAAGGTCAGAACGTGTTGCCATCAACATGATGTTTTTTCAAATAGTTCTAATGCACAGGAATACTGTTTGGTGGCTTAGTTACAGGGGAAAACAAACTGGAAATTAATATGAAATATTAATATAAAAAATAATATTTAAGTGAAATATGATCTTTTATCTGAAACTGAAAAGGAAGGAAATTGGAAAGCTAATTTGACCCGGTGCACTAACAAGGCTTTTCAGTATCATCAGCTTGGCGGGAGCAGCTTTATTGATCTGTAGTTCAACAACAGATGATTTGATTAGGATTCAAACCTTCTCTCAAACAGCCTAATACATACCCTTACAGTAGGTTTACCCCGTTAATGTACTTGTAAATAACTGTTTAAATTAAACATGTTTTACTGTCCTTGTGCTTGTCTCCACCCACTCCAGGTGTCTTCCCCACTTATCCCCTGGGTTTTCTGTCTGTCTGTGCCAGTTCATCTAGTTCCAAGTCAACCAGTGTGTTCTCCCCATGCTCCTTTTGCTAGTCCTCCTGGTTTTGACCCTTGCCTGTTTTCTGGACTCTGTACCCACCTGCCTGACCAAGTTTACACCTTAGCCAAATACATTTAAACTCAGTTATTCACAATCCATGACGTTTAATCCTAGTAAAAATTCCCTGTCTTAGGTCAGTTAGGATCACCACTTTAATTTAAAAATATGAAATGTCAGAATAATAGTAGAGAGAATGATTTATTTCAGCTTTTATTTCTTTAATCACATTCCCAGTCAAATCAAATCAAAATCAAATCAAATTAATTTATATAGCCCTTCGTACATCAGCTGATATATCAAAGTGCTGTACAGAAACCCAGCCTAAAACCCCAAACAGCAAGCAATGCAGGTGTAGAAGCACGGTGGCTAGGAAAATTAATGTAATTTAATCAGAGTAAAAATCCCCTGTCTTAGAGCAGTTAGGATCACCACTTTAATTTTAAGAATGTGAAAAGTCAGAATAATTGTAGAGAGAATGATTTATTTCAGCTTTTATTTCTTTCATCACATTCCCAGTGGGTCAGAAGATTGCATACACTCTATTAGTATTTTGTAGCATTGCCTTTAAATTGTTTAACTTGGGTCAAACGTTTCTGGTAGCCTTCCACAAGCTTCCCACAATAAGTTGGGTGAATGTTTGCCCATTTTGCAAGTTCCTATGCCTTCCACTCGATGTCAACAGTCTTTGTATTCTGAAAAATGAGGGAGTAAGAGCAGTCTAAAACCTCTCCTGTGTTAGCCTGCTGAGCTAAAACCTCTCCTGTGTTAGCCTGCTGAGCTAAAGCCTCTCCTGTGTTAGCCTGCTGAGCTAAAGACTCTCCTGTGTTAGCCTGCTGAGCTAAAGCCTGTCCTGTGTTAGCCTGCTGAGCTAAAGTCTGTCCTGTGTTAGCCTGCTGAGCTAAAGCCTCTCCTGTGTTAGCCTGCTGAGCTAAATCCTCTCCTGTGTTAGCCTGCTGAGCTAAAGCCTCTCTGGTGTTAGCCTGCTGAGCTAAAGACTCTCCTGTGTTAGCCTGCTGAGCTAAAGCCTGTCCTGTGTTAGCCTGCTGAGCTAAAGCCTCTCCGGTGTTAGCCTGCTGAGCTAAAGCCTCTCCGGTGTTAGCCTGCTGAGCTAAAGCCTCTCCGGTGTTAGCCTGCTGAGCTAAAGCCTCTCCTGTGTTAGCCTGCTGAGCTAAAGCCTCTCCGGTGTTAGCCTGCTGAGCTAAAGCCTCTCCGGTGTTAGCCTGCTGAGCTAAAGCCTCTCCCGTGTTAGCCTGCTGAGCTAAAGCCTGTCCTGTGTTAGCCTGCTGAGCTAAAGCCTCTCCCGTGTTAGCCTGCTGAGCTAAAGCCTCTCCTGTGTTAGCCTGCTGAGTTAAAGCCTCTCCCGTGTTAGCCTGCTCAGCTAAAGCCTCTCCGGTGTTAGCCTGCTGAGCTAAAGCCTCTCCTGTGTTAGCCTGCTGAGCTAAAGCCTCTCCTGTGTTAGCCTGCTGAGCTAAAGCCTCTCCGGTGTTAGCCTGCTGAGCTAAAGCCTCTCCGGTGTTAGCCTGCTGAGCTAAAGCCTCTCCGGTGTTAGCCTGCTGAGCTAAAGCCTGTCCTGTGTTAGCCTGCTGAGCTAAAGCCTCTCCGGTGTTAGCCTGCTGAGCTAAAGCCTCTCCCGTGTTAGCCTGCTGAGCTAAAGCCTCTCCTGTGTTAGCCTGCTGAGCTAAAGCCTCTCCGGTGTTAGCCTGCTGAGCTAAAGCCTCCCCGGTGTTAGCCTGCTGAGCTAAAGCCTCTCCCGTGTTAGCCTGCTGAGCTAAAGCCTCTCCCGTGTTAGCCTGCTGAGCTAAAGCCTCTCCGGTGTTAGCCTGCTGAGCTAAAGCCTCTCCCGTGTTAGCCTGCGGAGCTAAAGCCTCTCCCGTGTTAGCCTGCGGAGCTAAAGCCTCTCCCGTGTTAGCCTGCTGAGGGGACCCTGCCGTGTCACAGAGCTTTTTCATGCGCGCGACCGAGAGAGTGCCTTTCTTGTTAACCTTTTAAATTGACAACGTTATTGTGTGGTTGATATATTAGCCATTATTTAGGCTAAAAACAACCTGAGGATTGAATATAAACATCGTTTGACATGTTTCTATGAACTTTACGGATACAATTTAGATGTTTTTGTCTGCCTGTTTTGACTGCGTTTGAGCCTGTGGATTACTGAAGAAAACGGCGAACAAAACAGAGAGACTTTATCGAACCAAAGGAACATTTATTGAGTAAATGAATGTCTTCTGATTGCCACCATATGAAGATCATCAAAGGTAAGGGATTAATTTTACCTCTATTTCTGAGTTTTGTATCGCTTCTGCTTGGCTGGTTACTGTTTGTAATAATAATTTGTCAACTGGGCTATGTTCTCAGATAATCGCATGGCATGCTTTCGCCGTAAAGCATTTTTTAAATCTGACACCGTGGTTGGATTCACAAAAAGTTAATCTTTTAATTTATGTAAAATATGTTTTGTTTTCTGAATTTTTATGAGTATTTCTGTATTTGTATTTGGCACTGTGCAATCTCACTGGATGTTGGCCAGATGGGACGCTAGTGTCCCGCATACCCTAGAGGGGTTAATGGCTACGTCCCAAATTGAACACTATTCCCTATAGAATATTAGTTTTGACAAGAGTCCCATGGGTTCAGGTCTAAAGTAGTGCACTGCATAGGGAATAGGGTGCCAACCCTGGTCTAAAGTGGTGCACTACATAGGGAATAGGGTGCTGTTTGGGATGCAGAATTCTTCATCTAGCTCTGTGAATCCTCTCAATCTGAAGTCCATGGGTTTCCATATCCCACAGAGCTATATTAGGAACACATAATGCTGTCCTCTTGGCCCCTAAAGGCTGGGCTTGCTTGCAGACTGGGGAAGTGTGTGTGTGTGTACACACCAGTGTAATGAGGAGATAATGCCCAGTCGAAGTTTGAATACGGCTCTCCTGTGTTAGCCTGCTGAGCTAAAGCCTCTCTGGTGTTAGCCTGCTGAGCTAAAACCTCTCCCGTGTTAGCCTGCTGAGCTAAAACCTCTCCCGTGTTAGCCTGCTGAGCTAAAACCTCTCCCGTGTTAGCCTGCTGAGCTAAAACCTCTCCTGTGTTAGCCTGCTGAGCTAAAACCTCTCCTGTGTTAGCCTGCTGAGCTAAAGCCTCTCCCGTGTTAGCCTGCTGAGCTAAAGCCTCTCCTGTGTTAGCCTGCTGAGCTAAAACCTCTCCTGTGTTAGCCTGCTGAGCTAAAGCCTCTCCTGTGTTAGCCTGCTGAGCTAAAGCCTCCCCTGTGTTAGCCTGCTGAGCTAAAGCCTCTCCTGTGTTACCTCTCTGCCCGTCTCTGCCCCTCTCTGCCCCCCTCTGCTCCCCTCTGCCCCTCTCTGCCCCCCTCTGCTCCCCTCTGCCCCTCTCTGCCCCTCTCTGCCCGTCTCTGCCCCTCTCTGCCAGTCTCTGCCCCTCTCTGCTCGTATCTGCCCCCTCTGCCCGTCTCTGCCCCTCTCTGCCCCTCTCTGCCCATCTCTGCCCGTCTCTGCCCATCTCTGCCCGTCTTTGCCCCTCTCTGCCCGTCTCTGCCCCTCTCTGCCCTGCCCCCTCTGCCCCTCTCTCTGCCCCTCTCTGCCCCCTCTCTCTGCCCCTCTCTGCTCGTATCTGCCCCCTCTGCCCTCTCTGCCCCTCTCTGCCCCCTCTGCCCATCTCTCAAGTCTGCCCATCTCTGCCCGTCTTTGCCCCTCTCTGCCCGTCTCTGCCCCTCTCTGCCCCTCTCTGCCCCTCTCTGCTCAAGTCTGCCACCTCTGCCCCTCTGCTGTCCCCCTCTGCCCCTCTCTGCCCCCTCTGCCCCTCTCTGCCCCTCTCTGCTCGTATCTGCCCCCTCTGCCCCTCTCTGCCCTTATCTGCTCATATCTGCCCCCTCTGCCCCACTCTGCCCCTCTCTGCCCCTCTCTGCCCGTACCTGCCCCCTCTGCCCCTCTCTGCCCCTCTCTGCCCTCTCTGCCCTCTCTGCCCCTCTCTGCCCCTCTCTGCCCTCTCTGCCCCTCTCTGCCCTCTCTGCCCTCTCTGCCCCTCTCTGACCCTCCCCTCTCTGCCCCTCTCTGCCCCTCTCTGCCCGTCTCTGCCCCTCTCTGCCCCTCTCTGCCCGTCTCTCCTCAGTACCTGATAGAGGTAATACTACCTTTAGCCTCTTCTCAAGAGCCTAACAATTACAACTCTAATTTGATTGGATTAGCAATTAGTACTCAGTGTGGGTGAGAGGCTGACACACACCGACTGGAATGTATAGACAGACAGGTGCAGACAGACACTTACTGGGCTGTACAGACAGACAGATGCAGACAGACAGGTGCAGACAGACACTTACTAGGCTGTACAGACAGACAGGTGCAGACAGACACTTACTAGGCTGTACAGACAGACAGATGCAGACAGACAGGTGCAGACAGACACTTACTAGGCTGTACAGACAGACAGGTGCAGATTCCATTAGAATGATTGGTTCCTCTCAAAACAAAGTTTTCCTGTTCCTTTCTTAAAATATAATGTTGTTTCGCATTGAAACGTGTGTCCATAATTCTAAATGCTCTAATTCCATGATGCTCAGCAAACCTTCCCTTCACGAGACATTGTGTGTCCGTTTCAAAATGGCACCTCATGGATCCTGGTGACAAGTAGTGCGCCGGAATAGGGTGCCGTTTGGGATTTACTCCATGTCAAATCACAGGGAATATTAATTTAAGTCTAATATCAGGTCTGACATGTGGGATCTGTGAGCTCCAACAGTGCAGCTGTGAGTGAGGGACAGAAGGAACACAGAGGTCTCGTCTACATCGGTGGGATCTATATTTCAGCATCACTTTCACTTTCATCATTTACAATTACAATTTTTTTTTGGGGGGGGGGTATAGATGTACTTTATTTCAATAGATTTGAAAATTACTGATATCCATTTTACACCGTCTCTTTCATTCTTTTTGGCCATTGCTCTCTCTATGTCCAGTTCTCTCTTTCTTTCTCTTTCCATCGTTCTATCTGCTGTCCCTCTTCCATACTCAGACACCCACGCAGCTTTGCACAGTTCTTTATAATGGCTTTGATCAATAATTGATCAAAGGAATCTTCTCGCTGTTCAAAGAGAGACAAGAAAGACAGAGGGGGGGGGGAAGAGAGGAGAGAAAGAGAGAGGAGAGAGAGAGAGAGGAGATAGAGACAGAGGGGGGAAGAGAGGAGAGAAAGAGAGAGGAGAGAAAGAGAGAGGAGAGAAAGAGCGGAGAGTGAGAAGAGAGAGAGGAGACAAAGACAGAGGAGAGAAATACAGAGGAGAGAGAGAGAGGAGACAAAGAGAGAGGAGAGAAAGACAGGAGAGAAAGAGAGAGGAGAGAGAGAAAGAGAGAAAGAGAGAGAAGAGAGAAGACAGGAGAGAAAGAGAGAGGAGAGAGAGAAGAGAAAGAGAGAGGAGAGAGGAGAGAAAGGGAGAGGAGAGAAACAGAGAGGAGAAAGGAGAGAGGAGAGAAAGACAGAGGAGAGAAAGAGAGAGGAGAGAGGAGAGAGAAGAGAGAAAGAGAGAGGAGAGGAGAGAAAGACAGAGGAGAGAATGAGAGAGGAGAGAAAGACAGAGGAGAGAGGAGAGAAAGACAGAGGAGAGAGGAGAGAGAGGAGAGAAAGTGAGAGAAGAGAGGAGAGAAAGACAGAGGAGAGAAAGAGAGAGGAGAGAAAGACAGACGAGAGAGGAGAGAAAGAGAGAGGAGAGAGGAGAGAGAGGAGAGAAAGCGAGAGAAGAGAGGAGAGAAAGACAGAGGAGAGAACGAGAGAGGAGAGAAAGAGAGAGGAGAGAAAGAGAGGAGAGAAAGACAGAGGAGAGAAAGACAGAGGAGAGAAAGAGAGAGGAGAGAAAGACAGAGAAGAGAAAGACAGAGGAGAGCGAGGTGACCGTTTTTTCTTCGCACAGTAATCCCAGAAACCGGTCAACCAGCAGCTGCAACAACAGACCGATCCAGTCTTGTTTAATCTGGGGTCAACACAAGATCTGTAGGCTTTTGTCCCCTTATTATCAAGGCCTCCGTTTCATCAAGTATTAGTACGGAGTCAGTATGACAGGTCTGCCTTTGACATTGCAACGGGTGTTTGTTTGGTGAAGTCAAATTTAGAAGAGGCAATAGTTTGGACCGTTGGGTTTTTACTGATGATGTGACTCTGGACCCCAACTTTTGCTGACAGTGAAAACCCCCAGGCTATAACAATAGTAAGTAACCTGTCCAGGTTCACCTCAGACCACCAGGGGTAATTAGATAGTAACCTGTCCAGGTTCACCTCAGACCACCAGGGGTATTTAGATAGTAACCTGTCCAGGTTCACCTCAGACCACCAGGGGTATTGTAATTAGATAGTAACTGATAGAGGAATTCTAAATTCCTGTGTTTTATAGCCAAAACCAGATTCTCACTCATTCTAAGTCATTAATGAATTGTAAGTTCATTAATTATGCATGAAGTAGATTGAGACCAGTCTTAAAAACCAAAGGTAACAGCGTTTATTTCAAGAGAGTACTAAACGCATACACATATTTCCACAGGTTATAAACTGAAAATGACATCATCAGTTCCTCACACTCTCTCCGATTCTCACAATAGCCCAGTGTCTTTAGGTTCTGAGGGGTTTTCATAAACCAGACATTCCCATCTGTCTAAAAGATATCTTCTCCACTAATGGAACACAAACCAAACATTCTTATCTGTCTGAAAAGCTATATCCTCTCTCCGCCTTAAACCCGCAAGGTACAGACAATTAATTTGTTTTTACTTACATTTTCAGTAACAGCTTAACCAAGAACCCATACCTTTCATACTATAACATAATAGTATTAGAATAAATGGTTCTAATCAAAAATGTATACATAATTAATCATTTCAACTATAATTTCCTCTATCAGTAACCTGTCCAGGTTCACCTCAGACCACCAGGGATCTCTACAGGTATCTACAGGTCTGACACAGGTCTCTACAGGTCTCTACAGGTCTGACACAGGTCTCTACAGGTCTCTACAGGTCTGACACAGGTCTCTACATGTCTCTACAGGTCTCTAGAGGCCCTACAGGCCTCCAACAGGCCCTACAGTCTACAGGTCTCTAGAGGTATCTCATGTCTCTATATGTCTCTATATGTCTCTACAGGTCTCTAGAGGTATCAACAGGCCCTACAGGCCTCCTCATGTCTCTATATGTTTCTACAGGTCTGTCACAGGTCTCTACATGTCTCTACAGGTCTCTACAGGTCTGACACAGGTCTCTACATGTCTCTACAGGTCTCTAGAGGTATCAACAGGCCCTACAGGCCTCCTCATGTCTCTATATGTTTCTACAGGTCTGTCACAGGTCTCTACATGTCTCTACAGGTCTCTACAGGTCTGACACAGGTCTCTACATGTCTCTACAGGTCTCTAGAGGTATCAACAGGCCCTACAGGCCTCCTCATGTCTCTATATGTCTCTACAGGTCTCTAGAGGTATCAACAGGCCCTACAGGCCTCCTCATGTCTCTACATGTCTCTACAGGTCTCTAGAGGTATCAACAGGCCCTACAGGCCTCCTCATGTCAGGTCAACAGGCCCACATATGTCTCTACAGGTCTCTAGAGGTATCAACAGGCCCTACAGGCCTCCTCATGTCTCTATATGTTTCTACAGGTCTCTAGAGGTATCAACAGGCCCTACAGGCCTCCTCATGTCTCTACATGTCTCTACAGGTCTCTAGAGGTATCAACAGGCCCTACAGGCCTCCTCATGTCTCTACATGTCTCTACAGGTCTCTAGAGGTATCAACAGGCCCTACAGGCCTCCTCATGTCTCTATATGTTTCTACAGGTCTGTCACAAATCAAATAAAATCAAATGTATTGATATAGCCCTTCGTACATCAGCTGATATCTCAAAGTGCTGTACAGAAACCCAGCCTAAAACCCCAAACAGCAAGCAATGCAGGTGTAGAAGCACGGTGGCTAGGAAAAACTCCCTAGAAAGGTCAAAACCTAGGAAGAAACCTAGAGAGGAACCAGGCTATGTGGGGTGGCCAGTCCTCTTCTGGCTGTGCCGGGTGGAGATTATAACAGAACATGGCCAAGATGTTCAAATGTTCATAAATGACCAGCATGGTCGAATAATAATAAGGCAGAACAGTTGAAACTGGAGCAGCAGCACGGTCAGGTGGACTGGGGACAGCAAGGAGTCATCATGTCAGGTAGTCCTGGGGCATGGTCCTAGGGCTCAGGTCCTCCGAGAGAGAGAAAGAAAGAAAGAAAGAAAGAAAGAGAGAATTAGAGAGAGCATATGTGGGGTGGCCAGTCCTCTTCTGGCTGTGCCAGGTGGAGATTATAACAGGTCTCTACAGGACTCTACACGGCTCTACAAGTCTTTACAAGTCTCTACAGGTCTCTACAGTTCTCCAGAGGTATCAACAGTCCCTACAGGTCTCCACATGTCTCCATATGTCTCTACAGGACTCTACAGGTCTGACAACAGGCCGTCCCAAAATACCTTTTGTCTTGGCCAGGAGTCCTGGGCTTCAAACCAAGGGGAAATGTGTCTCGGCCTGAGCCAGAGGAGGTACACACAGAGGTCACTGGAGGTCTCTGGATGTCTCTGGAGGTCTCTACGGGTTTCTACAGGTCTCTGGAGGTCTCTGGAGGTCTCTACAGGTCTCCTCCACTCCACTGCCCTCTCCACCTCTCCTCTCCTCTCCACCTCTCCTCTCCTCTCCACCTCGCCTCTCCTCTCCTCTCCACTTCTCCTCTCCTCTCACCCGCCAATCTCACCTCCTAACTCCGGGTAGAGCAGAGACTAGTAGGTAAAAACCTGGAGAGTGGAAAACCAGTCAGGCTTGTCTTGAAGCTGTTTTCTCTCTCTTCATACTCTGTTTCTACTGGCACCAGGCGTACTCTCCCTGACTGAGCAAGGAGTGTGTGTGTGTGTGTTTGTGTGTTCTCCAAGCATGACTGAGCAGGAGACAGTATGTGTCAATGGGAGAGAGAAGACAGAGCAAGAAGGAGGAGAGAAGCGTGGGAGGAGAGGAAAGGAGAGAAGCGTGGGAGGAGAGGAAAGGAGAGAAGAGTGGGAGGAGAGGAAAGGAGAGAAGAGTGGGAGGAGAGGAAAGGAGAGAAGAGTGGGAGGAGAGGAAAGGAGAGAAGAGTGGGAGGAGAGGAAAGGAGAGGAAAGGAGAAAAGAGTGGGAGGAGAGGAAAAGGAGAGAAGAGGGGAGAAGAGGAGGAGAGGAGGGAAGAGGGGAGGAGAGGCAAGGAGAGGAGAGAGTGGGAGGGAGGAAAGATGAAAGTGGGAGGAGAGAAGAGGAGAGTGGGGAGGGAGGGAGGGAGGGAGAGGCAAGGAGGGAAGAGTGGGAGGGAGGGAGGGAGGAGGGAGGAGATGAAAGGAGAGAAGAGGAGAGGAGAGGGAGGGAGGGAGGGAGGGATGAGATGAGATGAGATGAGAGGAGATGAGAGGAGATGAGATGAGATGAGAGATGAGATGAGATGAGATGAGATGAGATGAGAGGAGAAGAGAGGAGAGGAAGAGAATGAACAATTCATAGTGTAGAAAGTCCCAAAATACATTTTGTCTTGCTTCAAACCAAGGAGTAGAGCATGGCTGGGGTTCGATCCCCGGGAAACCAAGGGGAAAAGGGTCTCGCCTGAACCAGAGGAGGTACACACACAAACACAACCACCCCGCGGGGCAGTAGCATTGGGAGAGGGAGTGGGCCAAATGTAGAGTGATCTAGGAGTCAGGGGAAACCGATAGGGACTGAACAGCACAGAGAGACTTAACAACAACAACAACATTAACAACATCAACAACAATAACATCAACATCAACAACAACAACAACATTAACAACAACAGCAACAACATCAACAATAACAACCACATTAACAATAGCAACATTAGCAACAGTAACATTAGCAACAGCAAGATTAGCAACAGCAACGTTAGCAACAGCAAGATTAGCAACAGCAACATTAGCAACAGCAACATTAGCAACAGCAACATTAGCAAAAGCAACATTAGCAACAGCAAGATTAGCAACAGCAACATTAGCAACAGCAACATTAGCAACAGCAACATTAGCAACAGCAACATTAGCAACAACATTAACAATAACAACATTAACATCAACATCAACATCATTAACAACAACAACATTAACAACAACATTAACAACAACAATATCAACAACAACAACAACAACATGAACAGCAACATTAACATCAACAACATCATCATCAACATCAACAACATCATCATCAACATCATCAACAACATCATCATCAACATCAACAACATCATCATCAACATCAACATCATCATCATCATCATCAACAACATCATCATCAACATCAACAACATCATCATCAACATCATCAACAACATCATCATCAACATCATCAACAACATCATCATCAACATCAACAACATCATCATCAACATCATCAACAACATCATCATCAACATCATCAACAACATCATCATCAACATCAACAACAACAACATCATCAACTATATAATCAACAAAAACAACAACAACAACATCATCAACAACAACATTAACATTAACCTAAAAAACAACAATATTAACAACATGAACAATAACATCAACAACAACATTAACAGCAACATCAACATGAACAACAACATTAACAACATCAGCAACATTAACAACAACAACAACATTAACAGCAACATCAACATCAACAACAACAACAACAACAACAACAACATTAACAGCAACATCAACATCAACAACAACATTAACAGCAACATTAACAACAACATCAACATCAACAACAACATTAACAGCAACATTAACAACAACATCAACATCAACAACAACAACATCAGCAACATTAACAACAACATCAACAACAACAACATTAACAACAACAACAACATCAACAACAGCAACATTAACAACAATAACAATATTAACCACAACATCAACATCAACAACAGCAACATTAACAACAATAACAATATTAACAACAACATCAACATTAACAACAGAAAAACAACATCAACAACATCTACATCAACATCATTAACAACAACAATATTAACAACAACATTAACAACAACAACATGAACAGCAACATTAACAACAGCAATCAACTATATAATCAACATCTACAACAACAACAACATCATCAACAACAACATTAACATTAACATAAAAAACAACAATATTAACAACATGAACAATGTCATCAACAACAACATCAACAACATTAACATCAACAAATTAACAACAAAACATTAACAACAACAACATCAGCATCAACAACAGCAACATTAACAACAACAACATCAACAACAATAACAATATTAACAACAACAAAAACATTAACAGCAGAAAACCAACATCAACAACAACAACATCTACATCAACATCAACATCATTAACAACAACAGCATTAACAACAACAACATTAACAACAACAACATTAACAACAACAACATTAACAACATCAACAACATTAACAACAACAAC
>NC_060181.1:2772591-2850091 GCF_021184085.1 Oncorhynchus gorbuscha
CTCTCTCTCTCTCTCTCTCTCTGTCTCTCTCTGTGTCTCTCTCTCTCTCTCTGTCTCTCTCTCTCTCTCTCTCTCTCTTTGTCTCTCTCTCTCTGTCTCTCTGTCTCTCTCTCTCTGTCTCTCTCTCTCTCTCTCTTTTTTTGTCTCTCTCTCTCTCTCTCTCTCTCTCTCTCTCTCTCTCTCTCTCTCTCTCTCTCTCTCTCTCTCTCTCTCTCTCTCTCTCTCTCTATCTCCCTCTCTGTCTCTCTCTCTGTCTGTCTCTCTCCCCTTCCTTTACTTTTCACTGCTGCAGTGTTACCATAGTAGGTTCTTAGAATATTGCGGCATGGAAAGGTGGATGTGGATGTTTATCAGAGAAAGAGAGATAGACTTCCCCAGCTACATCTCCCTCAGAGTGAGAAACTGGGTCAAAACACACACACACACACACACACACACACACACACACACACACACACACACACACACACACACACACACACACACACACACACACACACACACACACACACACACACACACACACACACACACACACACACACACACACACACACACACACACACACACACACACACACACACACACACACACACACACACACACAGTCAACTGGACCAGCAGCAGCCGTGGTACTGTCTGGCTGAGCCTGGATCAAGTGCTCACTGGGGTGGATCTTAGGGGGATCGGAGCTGGCTGGCTGGCTGTGTGTGTGTCTGGTGTGTCGGAGTACGAGTGAGTGAGTGATAAGGGCATCAGAGCAGGCTGGCTGGCGCTTCCTCAAAGGCCTCTAAACACAAAATCAACTTGTATTTGTCACATGCTTCGTAATCAACAGGTGTAGACTAACAGTGAAATGCTTACTGGCCCTTTCCAACCATGTAGAGAGAAAGAAAATAGAGAAATAATAGAAAAGAAAAACACAGACTATGGTAGTTGATCAACTAAAAGTTTAGAGGTCATTTGAGGTTTAGAACGGTACCCTGCATCACTACTTCATTGCTCCAGACCACCACAAGGGGGAGTTAGAGCACCGATTATGCTTTTGGGTCCTACTGTCTCTAACTGAAAATGAAAGGGCGACATAAACCTCAATGGAAACCGATGATTGTGTACAACTTCAGTATTACTTACTAAAACTGTTGTTACACTAAGGTTTTTATTCTAAGAGAAACTTGGGGTGTGGAAATGTTAGGATTATTTTGTTCTTACTGCAGTACTGTAGCCTACACCTGACCGGTCACGTTGTACAGCGCCCGAGTGACTCAGCAGTCTAAAATACTACAGATGCTGGTTCAATACCCGACTGCGACGAGGAGACCCATGAGGTGACCATATTCTTTTGTTTTCTCTCCCTCTAAAAACAGAAATAAATCATTCTAAATAACAAACTGTCTTTATTTACAAATTAGTAACAGAATAATAATCATTGCTTTGTTTAAAAAAAATAACAACGATATTTTGGAGATTATTTCATTTTCAAATAACGTAAAGTGAGAAAATGGCCATTCTTGAACATGAACCCTATGTTAAAACATGAACCCTATGTTAAAACATGAACCCTATGTTCAAACATGAACCCTATGTTAAAACATGAACCCTATGTTAAAACATGAACCCTATGTTAAAACATGAACCCCATGTTCAAACATGAACCCTATGTTAAAACATGAACCCTATGTTAAAACATGAACCCTATGTTAAAACATGAACCCTATGTTAAAACATGAACCCTATGTTAAAACATGAACCCTATGTTAAAACATGAACCCCATGTTAAAACATGAACCCTATGTTAAAACATGAACCCTATGTTAAAACATGAACCCTATGTTAAAACATGAACCCTATGTTAAAACATGAACCCTATGTTAAAACATGAACCCTATGTTAAAACATGAACCCCATGTTAAAACATGAACCCCATGTTAAAACATGAACCCCATGTTAAAAAAACCCTATGTTAAAACATGAACCCTATGTTAAAACATGAACCCTATGTTAAAACATGAACCCTATGTTAAAACATGAACCCTATGTTAAAACATGAACCCTATGTTAAAACATGAACCCTATGTTAAAACATGAACCCTATGTTAAAACATGAACCCTATGTTAAAACATGAACCCTATGTTAAAACATGAACCCTATGTTAAAACCATTTTCTCACTTTACGTTATTTGAAAATGAAATAATCTCCAAGATATCGTTATTTAAAAAAACAAAGCAATGATTATTATTCTGAATTAATTTATAATTATATAAACGGAAAATGCCTCTTAGATATTAATTTTGAATCCTCCTGTCCTCTAAATGTAATTTACACTTTTAATTATTCCAAATATGTTATCTCATAGTTTTGATATCTTCAATATTATTCTATAATGTAAAACCCTTGAATGTGTAGTTGTGTCCAAACCTTTTTATTTATTTATTATATATATATTTTTACCCCCTTTTTCTCCCCAATTTCTTAGTATCCAATTGTTAGCAGTTACTATCTTGTCTCATCGCTACAACTCCCGTACGGGCTCGGGAGAGACGAAGGTTGAAAGTCATGCGTCCTCCGATACACAACCCAACCAAGCCGCACTGCTTCTTTAACACAGCGCGCATCCAACCTGGAAGCCAGTGGCACCAATGTGTCAGAGGAAACACTGTACACCTAGCGACCTGGTTAGCGTGCACTGCCCCCGGACCGCCACAGAAGTGGCTAGTGCGCGATGAGACAAGGATATCCTTACCGGAGCCGTCTCCTCTGGAGCTTCCCCCTGTTCCAATCTGGGTTCAAATGCATTGTACGCCGAGATGTCCAAGATGTTGAAGAATATCACAAGTGGCCAGCGTAGGGTTCTTATTTTGCAGCTGTAATCCATTATGAATTCTTGTTTTTGATGTTCAGATTCTCCCATCCCAATGCAGCGTAATTATGAGTACCACATTTTTGCCTTTCTTTGGCAAGTTGGTCACTTGGGGTGTGCAGAATGTGAACACAAACTTAGAGGAATTGATAGACCTGTTCCGTGTATTCAATAGCTGAGGTGGGAGCTCTGGCTTGTTTTATTGTACCGATCCTACCATCGGGGAAGCTGGTTGCTGACGGGCTGGTCCTGGTCCTGGTCCTGGGGCTGGTTGCTGATGGGCTGGTCCTGGGGCTGGTCCTAGGGCTGGTTGCTGATGGGCTGGTCCTGGGGCTGGGGCTGTTTGCTGATGGGTTGGTCTTGATCCTGGGGCTGGTTGCTGATGTGCTGGTCCTTGGGCTGGTTGCTGATGGGCTGGTCCTGGGGCTGGTAGCTGATGGGCTGGTCCTGGGGCTGGTAGCTGATGGGTTAGTCCTGGGGCTGGTTTCTGATGGGTTGGTCTTGATCCTGGGGCTGGTTGCTGACGGGCTGGTCCTGGGGCTGGTTGCTGATGGGCTGGTCCTGGGGCTGGTAGCTGATGGGCTGGTCCTGGGGCTGGTAGCTGATGGGCTGGTCCTGGGGCTGGTAGCTGATGGGCTGGTCCTGGGGCTGGTAGCTGATGGGCTGGTCCTGGGGCTGGTTGCTGATGGGCTGGTCCTGGGGCTGGTAGCTGATGGGCTGGTCCTGGGGCTGGTAGCTGATGGGCTGGTCCTGGGGCTGGTAGCTGATGGGCTGGTCCTGGGGCTGGTAGCTGATGGGCTGGTCCTGGGGCTGGTTGCTGATGGGCTGGTTGCTGATGGGCTGGTCCTGGGGCTGGTTGCTGATGGGCTGGTTGCTGATGGGCTGGTTGCTGACGGGCTGGTCCTGGGGCTGGTTGCTGATGGGCTGGTTGCTGATGGGCTGGTTGCTGATGGGTTGGTCCTGGGGCTGGTTACTGATGGGCTGGTTGCTGATGGGCTGGTTGCCAACTCACTGGTCCTGGGGCTGGTTGCTGATGGGCTGGTTGCTGATGGGCTGGTCCTGGGGCTGGTTGCTGATGGGCTGGTTGCTTATGGGCTGGTTACTGACGGGCGGGTCCTGCTCGCTGGTCCTGGGGCTGGTTGCTGATGGGATGGTCCTGGGGCTGGTTGCTGATGGGTTGGTCCTGGGGCTGGTTGCTGATGGGCTGGTCCTGGGGCTGGTTGCTGATGGGCTGGTCCTGGGGCTTGTTGCCGATGGGCTGTTCCTGGGGCTTGTTGCTGATGGGCTGGTCCTGGGGCTTGTTGCTGATGGGCTGGTCCTGGGGCTTGTTGCTGTTTTCACCTACAAACACACGCCTGGTCCTGGGGCTTGTTGCTGATGGGCTGGTCCTGGGGCTTGTTGCTGATGGGCTGGTCCTGGGGCTTGTGCTGATGGCCTGGTCCTGGGGCTTGTTGCTGATAAATGTCCTGGGGGGGTTGCTGATGGGCTGGTCCTGGGGCTTGTTGCTGATGGGCTGGTCCTGGGGCTGGTTGCTGATGAGCTGGTCCTGGGGCTGGTTGCTGATGGGCTGGTTGCTGATGGGCTGGTCCTGGGGATGGTGCTGATGGGCTGGTCCTGGGGATGGTTGCTGATTGGCTGTCCTGGGGGGTTGCTGATGGGCTGGTCCTGGGGCTGGTTGCTGATAAATGGTCCTGGGGCTTGTTTCTGATGGGCTGGTCCTGGGGCTTGTTAAATGATGGGCTGGTCCTGGGGCTTGTTGTTGATGGGCTGGTCCTGGGGCTTGTGCTGATGGGCTGGTCCTGGGGCTTGTTGTTGATGGGCTGGTCCTGGGGCTTGTTCCAGTGGGCTGGTCCTGGGGCTTGTTGTTGATGGGCATATCCTGGGGCTTGTTGTTGATGGGCTGGTCCTGGGGCTTGTTGTTGATGGGCTGGTCCTGGGAACTTGTTGCTGATATAATCCTGGGGCTTGTTGTTGATGGGCTGGTCCTGGGGCTTGTTGCTGATGGGCTGGTCCTATATAATATTAATGATGGGCTGGTCCAGGGCTTGTTGCTGATGGGCTGGTCCTGGGGCTTGTTGTTGATGGGGTCCAGGGCTTGTTGCTGATGGGCTGGTCCTGGGGCTTATAATATGATGGGCTGGTCCTGGGGCTGTTGCTGATGGGCTGGTTGCTGATGGGCTGGTCCTGGGGATGGTTGCTGATGGGCTGGTCCTGGGGCTTGTTGCTGATAAATGGTCCTGGGGCTGGTTGCTGATGGGCTGGTCCTGGGGCTATTGCTGATGGGCTGGTTGCTGATGGGCTGGTCCTGGGGCTTGTTGCTGATGGGCTGGTCCTGGGGCTTGTTGCTGATGGGCTGGTCCTGGGGCTGACTGAGGGTCAATTGCCTCTTAATTTTCCAACTCACTGTCAGGGTCCAATTGACAGAGACATGATCATCATGGTAGGAAAATTCCTTGTCTTCCAAAGTGGAAGGCATTCCTTATCTCCCCTTTTTTATAAGGCCCAATGTGCAGAATTATTTTTGTATATACTGATTGATTGTGGTAAGGAACCACAATCAATCATAAATGTATAGGGGGGACAGACAGGGAGACAGACAGGTTATTGGTGCTATGTTGAAACAGCTGGCCCAGGGAGGAGGAAGACAGAGTGAAGGCACACAGCAAGCCTTTGTTTAATTTCAACTTGTTTTCACAGACAAACACACTATTTTTATTACCCTCGGGTCAAGTGGACCAGAACACCACATATATAATATAAATGTATAGGGGGGGTCCAGTGGACCAGAACACCAGATATATAATATAAATGTATAGGGGGGTCCAGACCAGAACACCACATATATAATATTAATGTATAGGGGGTCCAGACCAGAACACCACATATATAATATTAATGTATAGGGGGGTCCAGACCAGAACACCACATATATAATATTAATGTATAGGGGGTCCAGACCAGAACACCACATATATAATATTAATGTATAGGGGGTCCAGACCAGAACACCACATATATAATATAAATGTATAGGGGGTCCAGTGGACCAGAACACCACATATATAATATTAATGTTTAGGGGGGTCCAGACCAGAACACCACATATATAATATAAATGTATAGGGGGGGTCCAGTGGACCAGAACACAACATATATAATATAAATGTATAGGGGGTCCAGTGGACCAGAACACCACATATATAATATAAATGTATAGGGGGGTCCAGTGGACCAGAACACCACATATATAATATAAATGTATAGGGGGTCCAGACCAGAACACCACATATATAATATAAATGTATAGGGGGTCCAGACCAGAACACCACATATATAATATAAATGTATAGGGGGTCCAGTGGACCAGAACACCACATATATAATATTATGTATAGGGGGGGTCCAGACCAGAACACCACATATATAATATAAATGTATAGGGGGGGTCCAGTGGACCAGAACACCACATATATAATATTAATGTATAGGGGGTCCAGACCAGAACACCACATATATAATATAAATGTATAGGGGGTCCAGACCAGAACACCACATATATAATATTAATGTATAGGGGGTCCAGACCAGAACACCACATATATAATATTAATGTATAGGGGGGGTCCAGACCAGAACACCACATATATAATATAAATGTATAGGGGGTCCAGACCAGAACACCACATATATAATATAAATGTATAGGGGGTCCAGACCAGAACACCACATATATAATATTAATGTATAGGGGGGTCCAGTGGACCAGAACACAACATATATAATATAAATGTATAGGGGGGTCCAGTGGACCAGAACACCACATATATAATATAAATGTATAGGGGGGTCCAGTGGACCAGAACACCACATATATAATATAAATGTATAGGGGGTCCAGTGGACCAGAACACAACATATATAATATAAATGTATAGGGGGGTCCAGTGGACCAGAACACCACATATATAATATTAATGTATAGGGGGGGTCCAGACCAGAACACCACATATATAATATAAATGTATAGGGGGTCCAGACCAGAACACCACATATATAATATTAATGTATAGGGGGGTCCAGACCAGAACACCACATATATAATATAAATGTATAGGGGGTCCAGACCAGAACACCACATATATAATATAAATGTATAGGGGGTCCAGACCAGAACACCACATATATAATATTAATGTATAGGGGGTCCAGTGGACCAGAACACCACATATATAATATTAATGTATAGGGGGTCCAGTGGACCAGAACAACATATATAATATAAATGTATAGGGGGTCCAGTGGACCAGAACACCACATATATAATATTAATGTATAGGGGGGTCCAGTGGACCAGAACACAACATATATAATATAAATGTATAGGGGGGGTCCAGTGGACCAGAACACAACATATATAATATAAATGTATAGGGGGGTCCAGTGGACCAGAACACCACATATATAATATAAATGTATAGGGGGGTCCAGTGGACCAGAACACCACATATATAATATAAATGTATAGGGGGTCCAGTGGACCAGAACACAACATATATAATATAAATGTATAGGGGGGTCCAGACCAGAACACCACATATATAATATAAATGTATAGGGGGTCCAGACCAGAACACCACATATATAATATAAATGTATAGGGGGGTCCAGACCAGAACACCACATATATAATATAAATGTATAGGGGGTCCAGACCAGAACACCACATATATATTATCGACCTTGCCGAGGCTTTCGACTCTGTCAATCACCATATTCTTATCGGCAGACTCAGTAGCCTCGGTTTTTCGGATGACTGCCTTGCCTGGTTCACCAATTACTTTGCAGACAGAGTTCAGTGTGTCAAATCGGAGGGCATGTTGTCCGGTCCTCTGGCAGTCTCTATGGGGGTGCCACAGGGTTCAATTCTCGGGCCGACTCTTTTCTCTGTATATATCAATGATGTTGCTCTTGCTGCGGGCGATTCCCTGATCCACCTCTACGCAGACGACACCATTGTATACACTTTCGGCCCGTCATTGGACACTGTGCTATCTAACCTCCAATCGAGCTTCAATGCCATAAAACACTCCTTCCGTGGCCTCAAACTGCTCTTAAACGCTAGTAAAACCAAATGCATGCTTTTCAACCGATCGCTGCCTGCACCCGCATGCCTGACTAGCATCACCACACTGGATGGTTCCGACCATGAATATGTGGACACCTATAAGTACCTAGGTGTCTGGCTAGACTGCAAACTCTCCTTCCAGACCCATATCAAACATCTCCAATCGAAAATCAAATCAAGAATCGGCTTTCTATTCCGCAACAAAGCCTCCTTCACTCACGCTGCCAAGCTTACCCTAGTAAAACTGACTATCCTACCGATCCTCGACTTCGGCGACGTCATCTACAAAATTGCTTCCAACACTCTACTCAGCAAACTGGATGCAGTTTATCACAGTGCCATCCGTTTTGTCACTAAAGCACCTTATACTACCCACCACTGCGACTTGTATGCTCTAGTCGGCTGGCTCTCGCTACATATTCGTCGCCAGACCCACTGGCTTCAGGTCATCTACAAGGCCATGCTAGGCAAAGCTCCGCCTTATCATTTCACTGGTCACGATGGCAACACCCATCCGTAGCACGCGCTCCAGCAGGTGTATCTCATTGATCATCCCTAAAGCCAACACCTCATTCGGCCGCCTTTAGTTCCAGTACTCTGCTGCCTGTGACTGGAACGAATTGCAAAAATCGCTGAAGTTGGAGACTTTTATCTCCCTCACCAACTTCAAACATCAGCTAGCTGAGCAGCTAACCGATCGCTGCAGCTGTACATAATCTATTGGTAAATAGCACACCCATTTTCACCTACCTCATCCCCACAGTTTTTATTTATTTACTTTTCTGCTCTTTTGCACACCAATATCTCTACCTGTACATGATCATTTATCACTCCAGTGTTAATCTGCAATATTGTAATTATTCACCTACATCCTCATGCCTTTTGCACACATTGTATATAGACTCCCTTTTTTTCTCTGTGTTATTGACTTGTTAATTGTTTACTCCATGTGTAACTCTGTGTTGTCTGTTCACACTGCTATGCTTTATCTTGGCCAGGTCGCAGTTGCAAATGAGAACCTGTTCTCAACTAGTCTACCTGGTTAAATAAAGGTGTTCTCAACTAGCCTACCTGGTTAAATAAAGGTGTTCTCAACTAGCCTACCTGGTTAAATAAAGGTGTTCTCAACTAGCCTACCTGGTTAAATAAAGGTGTTCTCAACTAGCCTACCTGGTTAAATAAAGGTGTTCTCAACTAGCCTACCTGGTTAAATAAAGGTGTTCTCAACTAGCCTACCTGGTTAAATAAAGGTGTTCTCAACTAGCCTACCTGGTTAAATAAAGGTGTTCTCAACTAGCCTACCTGGTTAAATAAAGGTGTTCTCAACTAGCCTACCTGGTTAAATAAAGGTGTTCTCAACTAGCCTACCTGGTTAAATAAAGGTGTTCTCAACTAGCCTACCTGGTTAAATAAAGGTGAAAAAAATTATACCTGGTTAAATAAAGGTGTTCTCAAGTAGCCTACCTGGTTAAATAAAGGTGATTTTTTTTTTATAGATGTATAGGGGGTCCAGTGGACCAGAACACCACATATATAATATTAATGTATAGGGGGGTCCAGACCAGAACACCACATATATAATATTAATGTATAGGGGGGTCCAGACCAAAACACCACATATATAATATAAATGTATAGGGGGGTCCAGTGGACCAGAACACCACATATATAATATAAATGTATAGGGGGTCCAGTGGACCAGAACACCACATATATAATATTAATGTATAGGGGGGTCCAGACCAGAACACCACATATATAATATTAATGTATAGGGGGGTCCAGACCAAAACACCACATATATAATATAAATGTATAGGGGGGTCCAGTGGACCAGAACACCACATATATAATATAAATGTATAGGGGTCCAGTGGACCAGAACACCACATATATAATATATTAATGTATAGGGGGTCCAGACCAGAACACCACATATATAATATAAATGTATAGGGGGTCCAGTGGTCAGAACACCACATATATAATATTAATGTATAGGGGGGTCCAGACCAGAACACCACATATTAATATTAATGTATGGGGGTCCAGACCAGAACACCACATATATAATATTAATGTATAGGGCAGGGGGTCCAGACCAGAACACCACATATATAATATTAATGTATGGGGGTCCAGACCAGAACACCACATATATAATATTAATGTATGGAGGGGGGTCCAGACCAAAACACCACATATATAATATTAATGTATAGTGAGTCCAGACCAGAACACCACATATATAATATAAATGTATAGGGGGTCCAGTGGACCAGAACACCACATATATAATATTAATGAATCTGGGGTCCAGACCAGAACAACATATATAATATAAATGTATAGGGGTCCAGAAAACATATATATTATAAATGTATAGGGGGTCCTGTGGACCAGAACACCACATATATAATATACATTTATCAATCTACGAGACCCAGGGTCATGACTTGCAAAAACAGTAAAAATACTATGTTTGTTAAATTGAGCTGTAGTCGATGAACAGCTTTCTCACATTAGGTATTCCTCTTGTCCAGATGGGTTAGGGCAGTGTGCAGTGTGGTTGAGATTGCATCGTCTGTGGACCTATTTGGGCGGTAAGCAAATTGGAGTGGGTCTAAGGTGTCAGGTAGGGTGGAGGTGATATGGTCTTTGACTAGTCTCTCAAAGCACTTCATGATGACGGAAGTGAGTGCTACGGGGCGGTAGTCGTTTAGCTCAGTTACCTTGGGAACAGGAACACAGAAAACGAGCCAAGGCCAATGAATCTGGGGTTGAAAAAACAATGAATTGTGTCATTTTTCGTTCAGTAAACATTGTAAATGTGTCCCACAGACCCGAACACTACACTAGGGTTAAATTGCCCCTCCCCTTATCAATCTACACACAATAACGCATTGTTGTGTTCTTAGGGTCATTGTCCTGTTGGAAGGTGAATCTTCTCCCCCAGACTAAGGTCCTGAGCGCTCTGGAGCAGGTTTTCATCAAGGATCTCTCTGTACATTGCTCCGTTCATCTTTCCTTCGATCCTGACTAGTCTCCCAGTCCCTGCCACTGAAAAACATCCCCACAGCTTGGTGCTGCCACCACCATGCTTCATCATAGGGATGGTGCCAGGTTTCCTCCAGACATGATGCTGCCACCACCATGCTTCACCATAGGGATGGTGCCAGGTTTCCTCCAGACGTGATGCTGCCACCACCATGCTTCACCATAGGGATGGTGCCAGGTTTCCTCCAGAAGTGACGCTTGGCATTCAGGCCAGAAGAATCTTGTTTCTCATGGTCTGAGAGCCCTTTAGGTGCCATTTGGCTTCACTGTAAGGATGGTGCCAGTATTTCCTCCAGATGTGATGCTTGGCATTCATTGTCATTGTGGGGTATTGTATGTAGATTGCTGGGGATTACCGTAGATATATTTCTATTCCATTTTACAATAAGACTGTGACGTAACATTGTGTGGAAAGATTCAAGGGGCCTGAATAATTTCCGAAGGCACTAGTTTTATAATGATTTGTTTAAGGGTATAGAGTCTAGTTTTCCAAGTGCTGTTTAATGGTCTGGCACATGTGAGAATGGCCACTATGATGAGGATTAATGACGGTAGTGAGGGGCTAAGTGGGAACAATGATGTAGAAAAAGCACATTCCAGATAAACCTTGTGGAAAAGTAATCTGACAGAGGAGCAAGGGAGAGGAGGGGAGTAGAGGAGGGGAGTACAGGAGGGGAGTAGAGGAGGGGAGTAGAGGAGGGGAGTAGAGGAGGGGAGTAGAGGAAAGGAGTAGAGGAGGGGAGTAGAGGAAAGGAGTAGAGGGGGAGTAGAAGAAAGGGGAGTAGAGGAGGGGAGTAGGAGGGGGAAAGGAGTAGAGGAGGGGAGGAGGGGAGTAGAGGAAAGGGGAGTAGAGGAGAGTAGAGGGGGAGTAGAGGAAAGGGGAGTAGAGGAAAATGAGGAGGAAAGGAGTAGAGGAGGGGAGGAGGAAAGGAGTCGAGGAGGGGAGGAGAGAGAGAGGAGAGTAGAGGAGGAGAGAGGAAAGAGGAGAGGAGAGATGAAAGGAGAAGAGATGGAGGGAGAGGAGGACAGAGGAGGATGGAGGGAGGAGAGACAGAGGAGGAGAAGAGGGAGAGAGGAGAGAAGAGGAGAGAGAGGTGAGGAGAGGAGAGGCGAGGCGAGGCGAGGCGCGGAGAGGAGAGGAGAGAGAGGGGAGGACAGAGGAGGATGGTAGAGGAGAGAAGAGGAGAGAAAAGGGAGAGTAGAGGAGAGAAGAGGAGAGAAGAGGAGAGAAGGGGAGAGTAGAGGAGAGAGGAGGATGGTAGAGGAGAGAAGAGGAGAGTAGAGGGATAGGGAGAGAGAGGGAGAGAGAGGGAGAGTGGAGGAGAAAGGAGGAGAGAGGAGAGGAGAGAAGAGGTAGAATATAGTAGAGTACCTCACTTTGTACACAGGGACATTGCCTTGCTGAAACAGGAAAGGGCCTTCCCCAAATTGTTGCCACAACGAAGCACAGAAGCGTCTAGAATGTCATTGTAACTTTAAGATTTTCCTTCACTGGAAGTAAGGGGACTAACCAGAACCATGAAAAACAGCCCCATACCATTATTCCTCCTCCACCAAACTTTACAGCTGTCAATATGCATTGACGCAGGTAGCATTCTCCTGGCGTCTGCTAAACCCAGATTTGTCCGTTGGACTGCCAGACGGTGAAGAGTGATTCATCACTCCAGAGAACGTGTTTCCACTGCTCCACAGTCCAATGGCAGCGAGTCTTACACCACTCCAGCCGACGCTTGGCATTGTGTGTTGCTGCTTGGCCAGGGAAACCCATTTCACGAAGGTCCTGATGAACGGTTATTGTGCTGAAGTGGCTTCCAGAGGCAGTTTGGAACTCGGTAGTGAGGACAGACAATGTTTATGTGCTACCCTCTTCAGCCCTCGGCGGTCCCGTTCTGTGAGTTTGTGTGGCCTACCACTTCGCGGCTGAGCCGTTGTTGCTCCTAGACGTTTCCACTTCACAATAACAGCTCTAGCAGTACAGAAATTAGACAAATTGACTTGTTGGAAAGATGGAATCCTATGACGGTGCCACGTTGAAAATCACTGAGCTCTCCATGAAGGTTCATTCGACTACCGTTGTTTGTCTATGGAGATTGCACGGCCGTGTGCTCAACTTTATGTCAGCAACGGGCGTGGCTGAAAGAGCACACTGGCGATTAAACAGGTAGTACATTCTAGCTGATATGATAATACACTTTACAAAAGTACACACGTGAAGACTTGCCTCTCTTACAAAAATAGCACCTCTGAAAGACCATCTATACACCTTACCCACACTAATGAATAAACACCATCTATACACCTTACCCACACTAATGAATAAACACCATCTATACACCTTACCCACACTAATGAATAAACACCATCTATACACCTTACCCACACTAATGAATAAACACCATCTATACACCTTACCCACACTAATGAATAAACACCATCTATACACCTTACCCACACTAATGAATAAACACCATCTATACACCTTACCCACACTAATGAATAAACACCATCTATACACCTTACCCACACTAATGAATAAACACCATCTATACACCTCACCCACACTAATGAATAAACACCATCTATACACCTCACCCACACTAATGAATAAACACCATCTATACACCTTACCTACACTAATGAATAAACACCATCTATACACCTTACCCACACTAATGAATAAACACAAAAACCTGGGATGTCTCTGGGGAGGTGGTGACTCACGGCGATGACTTGACAGAAACCCGAAAACCTACCTGCCTATCGCCAATGGGTTTAAAAAGGGACACGGTTCCCTGTCCTCAGAACTCTATGCACGGTTCCTTGTCCTCAGAACTGAGGCTATGCACGGTTCCTTGTCCTCAGAACTGACACGGTTCCCTGTCCTCAGAACTGAACGGTTCCCTGTCCTCAGAAACACGGTTCCCTGTCCTCAGAACTGAGGCTGTGCACTGTTCCCTGTCCTCAGAACCGAGGCTGTGCACTGTTCCCTGTCCTCAGAACCGAGGCTGTGCACGGTTCCCTGTCCTCAGACCCGAGGCTGTGCCCTGTTCCCTGTCCTCAGAACCGAGGCTGTGCACTGTTCCCTGTCCTCAGAACCAGGCTGTGCACGGTTCCCTGTCCTCAGAACCGACACCTGTCCTCAGGAGGCTGTGCCCTGTTCCCTGTCCTCAGAACCGAGGCTGTGCACTGTTCCCTGTCCTCAGAACCGAGGCTGTGCACGGTTCCCTGTCCTCAGAACCGAGGCTGTGCACGGTTCCCTGTCCTCAGAACCGAGGCTGTGCACGGTTCCCTGTCCTCAGAACCGAGGCTGTGCACTGTTCCCTGTCCTCAGAACCGAGACTGTGCACGGTTCCCTGTCCTCAGAACCGAGGCTGTGCACTGTTCCCTGTCCTCAGAACCGAGGCTGTGCACTGTTCCCTGTCCTCAGAACCGAGGCTGTGCACTGTTCCCTGTCCTCAGAACCGAGGCTGTGCACTGTTCCCTGTCCTCAGAACCGAGGCTGTGCACGGTTCCCTGTCCTCGGAACCGAGGCTGTGCACTGTTCCCTGTCCTCAGAACCGAGGCTGTGCACGGTTCCCTGTCCTCAGAACCGAGGCTGTGCACTGTTCCCTGTCCTCAGAACCGAGGCTGTGCCCTGTTCCCTGTCCTCGGAACCGAGGCTGTGCACTGTTCCCTGTCCTTAGAACCGAGGCTGTGCACGGTTCCCTGTCCTCAGAACCGAGGCTGTGCACTGTTCCCTGTCCTCAGAACCGAGGCTGTGCACTGTTCCCTGTCCTCAGAACCGAGGCTGTGCACGGTTCCCTGTCCTCGGAACCGAGGCTGTGCACTGTTCCCTGTCCTCGGAACCGAGGCTGTGCACGGTTCCCTGTCCTCAGAACCGAGGCTGTGCACGGTTCCCTGTCCTCAGACCCGAGGCTGTGCCCTGTTCCCTGTCCTCAGAACCGAGACTGTGCCCTGTTCCCTGTCCTCAGAACCGAGGCTGTGCACTGTTCCCTGTTCTCAGAACCGAGGCTGTGCCCTGTTCCCTGTCCTCAGAACCGAGGCTGTGCACGGTTCCCTGTCCTCAGAACCGAGGCTGTGCACGGTTCCCTGTCCTCAGAACCGAGGCTGTGCACTGTTCCCTGTCCTCGGAACCGAGGCTGTGCACTGTTCCTTGTCCTCGGAACCGAGGCTGTGCACTGTTCCCTGTCCTTGGAACCGAGGCTGTGCCCTGTTCCCTGTCCTCGGAACCGAGGCTGTGCACTGTTCCCTGTCCTCGGAACCGAGGCTGTGCACGGTTCCCTGTCCTCGGAACCGAGGCTGTGCACTGTTCCCTGTCCTCGGAACCGAGGCTGTGCACGGTTCCTTGTCCTCAGAACCGAGGCTGTGCACGGTTCCCTGTCCTCAGAACCGAGGCTGTGCACTGTTCCCTGTCCTCAGAACCGAGGCTGTGCCCTGTTCCCTGTCCTCAGAACCGAGGCTGTGCACTGTTCCCTGTCCTCAGAACCGAGGCTGTGCACTGTTCCCTGTCCTCAGAACCGAGGCTGTGCACTGTTCCCTGTCCTCAGAACCGAGGCTGTGCACTGTTCCCTGTCCTCAGAACCGAGGCTGTGCACTGTTCCCTGTCCTCAGAACCGAGGCTGTGCACTGTTCCCTGTCCTCAGAACTGAGGCTGTGCACTGTTCCCTGTCCTCAGAACCGAGGCTGTGCACTGTTCCCTGTCCTCAGAACCGAGGCTGTGCACTGTTCCCTGTCCTCAGAACCGAGGCTGTGCACTGTTCCCTGTCCTCAGAACCGAGGCTGTGCACTGTTCCCTGTCCTCAGAACCGAGGCTGTGCACTGTTCCCTGTCCTCAGAACCGAGGCTGTGCACGGTTCCCTGTCCTCAGAACCGAGGCTGTGCCCTGTTCCCTGTCCTCGGAACCGAGGCTGTGCACTGTTCCCTGTCCTCAGAACCGAGGCTGTGCACGGTTCCCTGTCCTCAGAACCGAGGCTGTGCACTGTTCCCTGTCCTCGGAACCGAGAACCGAGGCTGTGCACTGTTCCCTGTCCTCGGAACCGAGGCTGTGCACGGTTCCCTGTCCTCAGAACCGAGGCTGTGCACTGTTCCCTGTCCTCAGAACCGAGGCTGTGCACTGTTCCCTGTCCTCAGAACCGAGGCTGTGCACGGTTCCCTGTCCTCGGAACCGAGGCTGTGCACTGTTCCCTGTCCTCGGAACCGAGGCTGTGCACGGTTCCCTGTCCTCAGAACCGAGGCTGTGCACGGTTCCCTGTCCTCAGACCCGAGGCTGTGCCCTGTTCCCTGTCCTCAGAACCGAGACTGTGCCCTGTTCCCTGTCCTCAGAACCGAGGCTGTGCACTGTTCCCTGTTCTCAGAACCGAGGCTGTGCCCTGTTCCCTGTCCTCAGAACCGAGGCTGTGCACGGTTCCCTGTCCTCAGAACCGAGGCTGTGCACGGTTCCCTGTCCTCAGAACCGAGGCTGTGCACTGTTCCCTGTCCTCAGAACCGAGGCTGTGCACTGTTCCTTGTCCTCGGAACCGAGGCTGTGCACGGTTCCCTGTCCTCGGAACCGAGGCTGTGCACTGTTCCCTGTCCTCGGAACCGAGGCTGTGCACGGTTCCTTGTCCTCAGAACCGAGGCTGTGCACGGTTCCCTGTCCTCAGAACCGAGGCTGTGCACTGTTCCCTGTCCTCAGAACCGAGGCTGTGCCCTGTTCCCTGTCCTCAGAACCGAGGCTGTGCACTGTTCCCTGTCCTCAGAACCGAGGCTGTGCACTGTTCCCTGTCCTCAGAACCGAGGCTGTGCACTGTTCCCTGTCCTCAGAACCGAGGCTGTGCACTGTTCCCTGTCCTCAGAACCGAGGCTGTGCACTGTTCCCTGTCCTCAGAACCGAGGCTGTGCACTGTTCCCTGTCCTCAGAACTGAGGCTGTGCACTGTTCCCTGTCCTCAGAACCGAGGCTGTGCACTGTTCCCTGTCCTCAGAACCGAGACTGTGCCCTGTTCCCTGTCCTCAGAACCGAGGCTGTGCCCTGTTCCCTGTCCTCGGAACCGAGGCTGTGCACTGTTCCCTGTCGTCAGAACCGAGGCTGTGCACGGTTCCCTGTCCTCAGAACCGAGGCTGTGCCCTGTTCCTGTCCTCAGAACCGAGGCTGTGCACTGCCCTGTTCGGAACCGAGGCTGTGTCCCTGTCCTCAGAACCGAGGCTGTGCACTGTTCCTGTCCTCGGAACCGAGGCTGTGTTCCCTGTCCTCAGAAGAACACGGTTCCCTGTCCTCAGACCCGAGGCTGTGCCCTGTTCCCTGTCCTCAGAACCGAGACTGTGCCCTGTTCCCTGTCCTCAGAACCGAGGCTGTGCACTGTTCCCTGTCCTCAGAACCGAGACTGTGCCCTGTTCCCTGTCCTCAGAACCGAGGCTGTGCCCTGTTCCCTGTCCTCAGAACCGAGACTGTGCCCTGTTCCCTGTCCTCAGAACCGAGGCTGTGCCCTGTTCCCTGTCCTCAGAACCGAGACTGTGCCCTGTTCCCTGTCCTCAGAACCGAGGCTGTGCACTGTTCCCTGTCCTCAGAACCGAGGCTGTGCCCTGTTCCCTGTCCTCAGAACCGAGGCTGTGCCCTGTTCCCTGTTCTCAGAACCGAGGCTGTGCACTGTTCCTTGTCGTCAGGGTCATAACTAAAGGCCCAAATATGATTATTTTGTCAACAGTATACTGCTCTGTCTCAAATTGTAGTTAAAGAGACTATCAAGGCCCTTGAACAGGACATCAAGTCTATTGAATTGAAGCTGCTCACCCAGAACGACCCTTTTCATGAACTTACAGGACGAGAGACATGAACTGAGGTCGTTTCTGCATGAAAGAGTGAAGGGTGCCTTGATTAGGTCTCGTTTCGCTTCCCTCAAGGATATGGATTCTCCTAGCGCTTAAAAAAAACCTAGGACAGTTGACATTGCAACGTAAACAGATGGTCTGCCTTCGTCTCCCTGATGGGAAGGTGACCACGGATGACAGTGAAATGTGTCAACATGCCGTGGATCGGTCCTCTATAAGGCGGAGGATTGTGACGCTCTGTCTACTGAACAGTTGTTACACGGTCCTCCTCAATTGGGACCTGAGCAGAGAGTCGCATTGGACTCTGACATTACACTGCAAGAGCTGTCCACAGCAGTTATGCAGCTCTCAACAGGCCGAGCCCCTGGCATCGATGGTTTACCATCTGAGTTTTATAAGCACTTTTGGGGGTCTATTGGGGAGGATTTTTATGAAGTGGTGTGTGAATCTTTTCATGAGGGTTCTCTTCCTGTATCCTGTCAATGTCACTGTTGCCAAAAAAGGGGGATTTGGCTCATAAAAATTGGAGACCTGTTGCTTTGCTGTGTGCAGAATACAAAATTGCTTCTAAATGTCTCTCAAACAAGTTGACAGAGTATCTGGGATCATTGGTCCACAAGGAGCAGTCCTACTGTGTACCTGATCGCTCTATCGTTGATAACTTGTTTCTGATAAGAGATGTTTTAGACATTTGTAAACTGTCTGATGTAAATGTGGGTTTACTTTCTTTGGATCAGGAGAAGGCTTTTGATCAAATCAAATGTATTTGTCACATACACACGGTTAGCAGATGTTAATGCGAGGTTAGCGAAATGCTTGTGCTTCTAGTTCCGACAATGTAGTAATAACCAACGAGTATTCTAACCTAACAATTCCAAAACTACTACCTTATACACACAAGTGTAAAGGGATAAAGAATATGTACATAAAGATATATGAATGAGTGATGGTACAGAACGGCATATGAGATGAGTAACGTAGGGTATGTAAACAAAGTGGCATAGTTAAAGTGGCTAGTGATATATTTTAAATCAATTTCCATCATTTTCCATTATTAAAGTGGCTGTAGTTGAGTCTGTGTGTTGGCAGCAGCCACTCAGTGTTAGTGATGGCTCTTTAACAGTCTGATGGCCTTGAGATAGAAGCTGTTTTTCAGTTTCTCGGTCCCAGCTTTGATGCATCTGTACTGATCTCGCCTTCTGGATGATAGCTGGGTGAACAGGCAGTGGCTCAGGTGGTTGTTGTCCTTGATGATCTTTATGGCCTTCCTGTAACATCGGGTGGTGTAGGTGTCCTGGAGGGCAGGTAGTTTGCCCCCGGTGATGTGTTGTGCAGACCTCACTACCCTCTTGAGAGCCTTACGGTTGTGGGCGAAGCAGTTGCCGTACCAGGCGGTGATACAGCCCGACACGATGCTCTCGATTGTGCATCTGTAGAAGTTTGTGAGTGCTTTTGGTGACAAGCAAAATTTCTTCAGCCTCCTGATGTTGAAGAGGCGCTGCTGCGCCTTCTTCACAACGCTGTCTGTGTGGGTGGACCAATTCAGTTTGTCCGTGATGTGTACGCCGAGGAACTTAAAAGATACTACCCTCTCCAGTACTGTCCTGTCGATGTGGATAGGGGGGTGCTCCCTCTCCTGAAGTCCACAATCATCTCCTTTGTTTTGTTGACGTTAAGTGTGAAGTTATTTTCCTGACACCACAATCCGAGGGCCCTCACCTCCTCCATGTAGGCCGTTTTGTCGTTGTTGGTAATCAAGCCTACCACTGTAGTGTCGTCCGCAAACTTGATGATTGAGTTGGAGGCGTGCGTGGCCACACAGTCGTAGGTGAACAGGGAGTACAGGAGAGGGCTCAGAACGCACCCTTGTGGGGCCCCAGTGTTGAGGATCAGCGCGGTGGAGATGTTGTTACCTACCCTCACCACCTGTGGGTGGCCCGTCAGAAAGTCCAGTTCCCAGTTGTACAGGGCTGGGTCGAGACCCAGGGTCTCGAGCTTGATGACGAGCTTGGAGGGCACTATGGTGTTAAATGCTGAGCTGTAGTCGGTGAACAGCATTCTCACATAGGTATTCCTCTTGTCCAGATGGGTTAGGGCAGTGTGCAGTGTGGTTGCGATTGCATCGTCTGTGGATCTATTTGGGCGGTAAGCAAATTGGAGTGGGTCTAGGGTGTCAGGTAGGGTGGAGGTGATATGGTCTTTGACTAGTCTCTCAAAGCACTTCATGATGACGGAAGTGAGTGCTACGGGGCGGTAGTCGTTTAGCTCAGTTACCTTGGGAACAGGAACACAGACAACTTCAGAGGACCCTTATCAATTTCTTCTGGTCTGGACAACACTGGATTAAAGCTGCAGCCCTGTACCTGCCACTGCACGAGGGTGGGCAAGGCCTGGTGGACATTTCCTCTAGGATTACGGCTTTCTGGCTTCATGCAGCCCAGAGACTGTTGTACAGTGACAGTTCTAGCTGCGTCGACACAGCCTACACACTGATGAGGAGAGCGGGCTGTTTTGGGCTTAGACAAGCACCTTTTCCTCTTGAAGCTGGAGGGGGGTGAGCTGCCTGGCCTGACTCCATTTTATGAATCTGTTATGGAGGCTTGGAGGGTTCTTGTCAAGTCCCGTAAGGCCGGCAGGCCACCAGGGTTGTGGCTTTTTGAAGAGCCTCTTTTTTTAAAACACTGCCATCCAGTCCCGTGCTCTGGGTTCAGCCAGCCTACATTCATGCCTGTTTAGGCGTGGGGTGTACCAAGCTGGGTCATCTGATGTGGAGCAGGAGCAGATCGTTGGAGGAGCTGGGAGAAAGAGCAGGGATCTGATCATCTCACCTACTGAGGAAGGTTGTCGCTGAGGTCTGTGACTCCTTGCCAGTACTTCATCTGCAGTATGTGACTGATACTTCCAATTCTGATCGATGGAAGGAGGGTCTGGGTTATGTGTTCCCTGCACTGATTGTTAGTGCTGCGATGGGTGCATTCGAGGAGGACATCAGGATGCTGCTTTCTTTCGATGCCCCGGAGCTGGGGGAGTTCAAGGAGGTGGGAAAGAAGGCCATGTACAGAACATGTGTAAAGGTGTCCCATGCCTCTTCCCTGGAAGGGGTCAAATCGACGAGGTGGGCGGGTGTGTTTGGTCCAGGTGCCTCTCCAAAAGGCTGTTGGCGATCATTATACAAACTGCCTATTGATAAGAGGACAGCTGACCTCCAATGGAGGATAATACATGGAGCTATAGCCACCAACATGCATCTGGTACACTTGGATCCTACTGTTGGGGAGGGGTGTCCATTCTGTGCCGAGTCTGAAACTCTGCACATCTCTTTTTACAGTGTCCCAGGTTGGTCGGGATGATTGACCTGATCACGAATTGGTTCTCAGCATTGGGAGAGGTTTTCTCTTCCCAACTGTATATTTACGTTTACATTTACATTTAAGTCATTTAGCAGACGCTCTTATCCAGAGCGACTTACAAATTGGTGCATTCACCTTATGACATCCAGTGGAACAGTCACTTTACAATAGTGCATCTAAATCTTAAAGGGGGGGGTGGGAAGGATTACTTATCCTATCCTAGGTATTCCTTAAAGAGGTGGGGTTTCAGGTGTCTCCGGAAGGTGGTGATTGACTCCGCTGTCCTGGCGTCGTGAGGGAGTTTGTTCCACCATTGGGGGGCCAGAGCAGCGAACAGTTTTGACTGGGCTGAGCGGGAACTGTACTTCCTCAGTGGTAGGGAGGCGAGCAGGCCAGAGGTGGATGAACGCAGTGCCCTTGTTTGGGTGTAGGGCCTGATCAGAGCCTGGAGGTACTGAGGTGCCGTTCCCCTCACAGCTCCGTAGGCAAGCACCATGGTCTTGTAGCGGATGCGAGCTTCAACTGGAAGCCAGTGGAGAGAGCGGAGGAGCGGGGTGACGTGAGAGAACTTGGGAAGGTTGAACACCAGACGGGCTGCGGCGTTCTGGATGAGTTGTAGGGGTTTAATGGCACAGGCAGGGAGCCCAGCCAACAGCGAGTTGCAGTAATCCAGACGGGAGATGACAAGTGCCTGGATTAGGACCTGCGCCGCTTCCTGTGTGAGGCAGGGTCGTACTCTGCGGATGTTGTAGAGCATGAACCTACAGGAACGGGCCACCGCCTTGATGTTAGTTGAGAACGACAGGGTGTTGTCCAGGATCACGCCAAGGTTCTTAGCGCTCTGGGAGGAGGACACAATGGAGTTGTCAACCGTGATGGCGAGATCATGGAATGGGCAGTCCTTCCCCGGGAGGAAGAGCAGCTCCGTCTTGCCGAGGTTCAGCTTGAGGTTGTGGTCCGTATATGTTTGGGCCAAAGTACAGGTTCAGTCAAAAGGGTGTAGTTGTGTTAGGGGACAGAGGTCTGTGGATGTGGTGGGAATGCTGGAAGGAATGTTGGCAGCAAGACTAAGGGTTGAGTTTGCCTATTATAAACTTGTCAACAATATTGATCTGTTTATGAGTATATGGGTCTCTCTCTCTCTCTCTCTATCTCTCTCTGTCTCTCTCTCTCTCTCTCTCTCTCTCTCTCTCTCTCTCTCTCTCTCTCATTGTTGTGAAAGATACATTTAGAGAGCTGGAGAGAGAGAGAGACAGGATGGAGGTTAGAGAGCTGGTCCTCCAGACAGAACCAACGCACAAAACAGACCAGCACCAAAAAAACAGCCATCTGTGAGAAAGAGGAGAACAGTCCCCTCTCCCTCAACGAGGTAACAACAGTCCCCTCTCCCTCAACGAGGTAACAACAGTCCCCTCTCCCTCAACGAGGTAACAGCAGTGAAATAGGAGAGAGAACAAACGAGACAACAGTCCCCTCTCCCTCAACGAGGTAACAGCAGTGAAATAGGAGAGAGAACAAACGAGACAACAGTCCCCTCTCCCTCAACGAGGTAACAACAGTCCCCTCTCCCTCAACGAGGTAACAATAGTCCCCTCTCCCTCAACGAGGTAACAGCAGTGAAATAGGAGAGAGAACAAACGCGACAACAGTCCCCTCTGTGAAATAGGAGAGAAAGAAATATATGAGACAGGTAACAGCAGTGAAATAGGAGAGAAAGAAATATTATATGAGAAAGGTAACAGCACACTAGGAGGAGGTGAGAAAGCTGAGGTGTGACAGAGAGCAGGACACTCCCCCAGAGAAGCCAGCAGAACAGCCCACCTCAGAACCAGACCACAACCTCAACACCACAATGGGACAGACAACACAGGACCCAGCAAACCAACAGACCCCACCCCCTCCTAACAGACCCCACCCCCACCTAACAGACCCCACCCCCACCTAACAGACCCCACCCCCTGCTAACAGACCCCACCCCCTCCTAACAGACCCCACCCCTCCTAACAGACCCCACCCCCTCCTAACAGACCCCACCCCCTGCTAACAGCCCACCTCAGACCCAGACCACAACCTCAACACTAGAATGGACAGAAAACACAGGACCCACCAACCCAACAGACCCCACCCCCTCCCAACAGACCCCACCCCCTCCTAACAGACCCCACCCCCTGCTAACAGCCCACCTCAGACCCAGACCACAACCTCAACACTAGAATGGACAGAAAACACAGGACCCACCAACCCAACAGACCCCACCCCCTCCCAACAGACCCCACCCCCTCCTAACAGACCCCACCCCCTGCTAACAACCCACCTCAGACCTAGACCACAACCTCAACACTACAATGGACAGACAACACAGGACCCACCCCATCCTAACAGACCCCACCCCCTCCTAACAGACCCCACCCCCCTAACAGACCCCAGACCCCCCTCCTAACAGACCCCACCCCCTCCTAACAGACCCCACCCCCTGCTAACAGCCCACAGACCCAGACCCCCTCAACACTAGAATGGACAGAAAACACAGGACCCACCAACCCAACAGCCCACCCCTCCTAACTACCCCACCCCCTGCTAACAGACCCCACCCCCTAACAGACCCCACCCCCTGCTAACAGACCCCACCCCCCCCTAACTACCCCACCCCCTAACAGACCCCACCCCCTCCTAACAGACCCCACCCCTCCTAACAGACCCCACCCCCTCCTAACAGACCCCACCCCCTCCTAACAGACCCCACCCCTGCTAACAGACCCCACCCCCTGCTAACATACCCCACCCCTGCTAACAGACCCCACCCCCTGCTAACAGGCCCCACCCCCTGCTAACAGACCCCACCCCTGCTAACAGGCCCCACCCCCTGCTAACAGACCCCACCCCCTCCTAACAGACCCCACCCCCTCCTAACAGACCCCACCCCTCCTAACAGACCCCACCCCTGCTAACTACCCCACCTCCTGCTAACAGACCCCACCCCCTCCTAACAGACCCCACCCCCTCCTAACAGACCCCACCCCCTGCTAACAGACCCCACTCCATCCTAACAGACCCCACCCCCTCCTAACTACCCCACCCCCTGCAACAGACCCCACCCCATCCTAACAGACCCCACCCCCCCTCCTAACAGACCCCACCCCATCCTAACAGACCCCACCCCCTCCTAACAGACCCCACCCCATCCTAACAGACCCCACCCCTCCTAACAGACCCCACCCCCTGCTAACAGACCCCACCCCCCTAACAGACCCCACCCCCTCTAACAGGCCCCACCCCTGCTAACAGACCCCACCCCCTCCCAACAGACCCCACCCCCTCCTAACAGGCCCCACCCCCTCCTAACAGACCCCACCCCCTCCCAACAGACCCCACCCCCTCCTAACAGACCCCACCCCCTCCCAAAGACCCCACCCCCTCCTAACAGGCCCCACCCCCTCCTAACAGACCCCACCCCTCCCAACAGACCCCACCCCCTCCTAACAGACCCCACCCCATCCTAACAGACCCCACCCCTAACAGACACACCACCCCTCCGGCAAGGACCTCAACATGACAGCAGGACATATGGCCAGAACGTGAGCATCGCAACAGGCCCCCCCAAGCCCCATCCTGCGACCTAAGTGGTATGCATCAGATGGTCAACATGCTCTGCTCACACCTACTGTGATGGTCCGGGTCTAAACCACACAAAAACAACACTACACACTATGGAACTCAAAGCTTTTACTATCTCATCCTGGAATATACAAGGTCAGAGGTCATCTGCCTTTGGCCTAAAGAGAAGGAACCCAGACTTCATCACAGAAATTGGAAATACAGACATTGTCGTCCTACAAGAAACATGGTATAGAGGAGATGGACCCACTGGTTGTCCTCTAGGTTACAGAGAGCTGGTAGTCCATCCACCAAACGACCAGGTGTGAAACAGGGAAGAGACTAAGGGTATGCTAATTTGGTATAGAGCAAACCCTAACCCACTCTATTAAATTAGTCAAAACAGGAACATTTGACATTTGGCTAGAAATGATCTCAACAGAGACAAATTGCCTGGCAGAGGGAGAGGGAGAGGGTGAGGGAGAGGGAGAGGGAGAGGCAGAGGTAGAGGTAGAGGCAGAGGCAGAGGCAGAGGCAGAGGCAGAGGCAGAGGCAGAGGCAGAGGGAGAAGCAGAGGCAGAGGCAGAGGCAGAGGGAGAGGGAGAAGCAGAGGCAGAGGCAGAGGTAGAGGTAGAGGCAGAGGCAGAGGCAGAGGCAGAGGCAGAGGCAGAGGCAGAGGCAGAGGCAGAGGCAGAGGCAGAGGCAGAGGGAGAGGGTGAGGGTGAGGGTGAGGGTGAGGGTGAGGGTGAGGGTGAGGGAGGGAGAGGGACGGGGGTTCTGTTCGATTGCCACTGCACCCACTGTATGAACACATCATTGTAAGTATCTCAACAACATATATTATTATGCATGTTTATGACATTGTAATTGTAAAACAACCTTGCTGTTGTTGTGATCATTCATAATTATTGTAATTATGCATTAGACGTGTGACGTTAAAATCCCGTACTGTAAAGCATGTTGTCATTTCCATTTTATATCAAACAATTATCTTGCAGTTCCAAGGTGGTTGTCCCAAGTGTCCCAAATATTCCCTTTGTCGTGCACTACTTTTGGACCAGAACCAATAGAGGATTACAAAGGTAGTGCACTAAAAAGGGTAAAAGGGTGCGATTTGGGACATCCTACTGTCAGTCTGTTTTGAAGTGACTGTGATAGCTGCGAGGGCACAGACCCCTTCTTCTCTCTGTAGTGTCTTTTCGAGATTCATCTCCTTTCCTTTCATTTTGTGGAGGCCAACCGGGTGGAAAACCCACAGCTACAGGGAATCATCTTCCAAAAGAAAACTCTGTTTCTCCTCTTCTTCCTCTTATCTGTATTCCTTCTCCTCTGTCCAAGGTGGAGGCTGCTGCTGGTGCTCAATCTGTCGGGGGAGTGGAGGGGTGTTCAGCGATAACTGGAGTAGGAGGTACACTCTAATTACGAAAAACATTTCCAAACGGCCCTCACGGAAAAAGGGAAAGGGGCGAAAGATTCAACGAGAAACAGGGACCTAAACTCATAAATTACATATTGGTCTTTCACAGTCAGGCCAAACCAAACTGTACTGTTTAGTAGGCGAATAGTAGGTCTACTATTGAAACAGAATTCACAGGCTTCAGATTTATCCACATTTTATCAGGTTGTAACAGCTAAGCCATCTGGGCACCATCTGGGAACCATCTGTGCACCATCGATAGCAACAAATGAAACTGCTATGGGAGGGATCAAGGCCCATCTCTATAATAATGCTGCTATGGGAGGGATCAAGGCCCATCTCTATAATAATGCTGCTATGGGAGGGATCAAGGCCCATCTCTATAATAATGCTGCTGTGGGAGGTATCAGGGCCCATCTCTATAATAATGCTGCTGTGGAAGGTATCAGGGCCCATCTCTATAATAATGCTGCTATGGGAGGTATCAGGGCCCATCTCTATAATAATGCTGCTGTGGGAGGTATCAGGGCCCATCTCTATAATAATGCTACTGAGGCAGACTACATCCACTCAGTATAATACTGCTGAGGCAGACTCTATATCCACTCAGTATAATACTGCTGAGGCAGACTACATCCACTCAGTATAATACTGTTGAGGCAGACTCTATATCCACTCAGTATAATACTGTTGAGGCAGACTCTATATCCACTCAGTATAATACTGTTGAGGCAGACTCTATATCCACTCAGTATAATACTGTTGAGGCAGACTCTATATCCACTCAGTATAATACTGCTGAGGCAGACTCTATATCCACTCAGTATAATACTGTTGAGGCAGACTCTATATCCACTCAGTATAATACTGTTGAGGCAGACTCTATATCCACTCAGTATAATACTGCTGAGGCAGACTCTATATCCACTCAGTATAATACTGACTCTATATCCACTCAGTATAATGAGGCAGACTCTATATCCACTCAGTATAATACTGTTGAGGCAGACTCTATATCCACTCAGTATAATACTGTTGAGGCAGACTCTATATCCACTCAGTATAATACTGTTGAGGCAGACTCTATATCCACTCAGTATAATACTGTTGAGGCAGACTCTATATCCACTCAGTATAATACTGTTGAGGCAGACTCTATATCCACTCAGTATAATACTGCTGAGGCAGACTCTATATCCACTCAGTATAATACTGCTGAGGCAGACTCTATATCCACTCAGTATAATACTGCTGAGGCAGACTCTATATCCACTCAGTATAATACTGTTGAGGCAGACTCTATATCCACTCAGTATAATACTGCTGAGGCAGACTACATCCACTCAGTATAATACTGTTGAGGCAGACTCTATATCCACTCAGTATAATACTGCTGAGGCAGACTCTATATCCACTCAGTATAATACTGTTGAGGCAGACTCTATATCCACTCAGTATAATACTGTTGAGGCAGACTCTATATCCAGACTCAGTATAATACTGCTGAGGCAGACTCTATATCCACTCAGTATAATACTGTATAATACTTGAGGCAGACTCTATATCCACTCAGTATAATACTGTTGAGGCAGACTCTATATCCACTCAGTATAATACTGCTGAGGCAGACTCTATATCCACTCAGTATAATACTGTTGAGGCAGACTCTATATCCACTCAGTATAATACTGCTGAGGCAGACTCTATATCCACTCAGTATAATACTGCTGAGGCAGACTCTATATCCACTCAGTATAATACTGCTGAGGCAGACTCTATATCCACTCAGTATAATACTGTTGAGGCAGACTCTATATCCACTCAGTATAATACTGCTGAGGCAGACTCTATATCCACTCAGTATAATACTGCTGAGGCAGACTCTATATCCACTCAGTATAATACTGCTGAGGCAGACTCTATATCCACTCAGTATAATACTGTTGAGGCAGACTCTATATCCACTCAGTATAATACTGCTGAGGCAGACTCTATATCCACTCAGTATAATACTGCTGAGGCAGACTCTATATCCCTCAGTATAATACTGCTGAGGCAGACTCATCCACTCAGTCATATAATATCCACTCAGTATAATACTGTTGAGGCAGACTCTATATCCACTCAGTATAATACTGTTGAGGCAGACTACATCCACTCAGTATAATACTGTTGAGGCAGACTCTATATCCACTCAGTATAATACTGTTGAGGCAGACTCTATATCCACTCAGTATAATACTGTTGAGGCAGACTCTATATCCACTCAGTATAATACTGTTGAGGCAGACTCTATATCCACTCAGTATAATACTGTTGAGGCAGACTCTATATCCACTCAGTATAATACTGTTGAGGCAGACTCTATATCCACTCAGTATAATACTGTTGAGGCAGACTCTATATCCACTCAGTATAATACTGTTGAGGCAGACTCTATATCCACTCAGTATAATACTGTTGAGGCAGACTCTATATCCACTCAGTATAATACTGTTGAGGCAGACTCTATATCCACTCAGTATAATACTGTTGAGGCAGACTCTATATCCACTCAGTATAATACTGCTGAGGCAGACTCTATATCCACTCAGTATAATACTGTTGAGGCAGACTCTATATCCACTCAGGCAGATAATCCACTCAGTATAATACTGCTGAGGCAGACTCTATATCCACTCAGTATAATACTGTTGAGGCAGACTCTATATCCACTCAGTATAATACTGCTGAGGCAGACTCTATATCCACTCAGTATAATACTGCTGAGGCAGACTCTATATCCACTCAGTATAATACTGCTGAGGCAGACTCTATATCCACTCAGTATAATACTGTTGAGGCAGACTCTATATCCACTCAGTATAATACTGCTGAGGCAGACTCTATATCCACTCAGTATAATACTGCTGAGGCAGACTCTATATCCACTCAGTATAATACTGTTGAGGCAGACTCTATATCCACTCAGTATAATACTGCTGAGGCAGACTCTATATCCACTCAGTATAATACTGTTGAGGCAGACTCTATATCCACTCAGTATAATACTGCTGAGGCAGACTCTATATCCACTCAGTATAATACTGTTGAGGCAGACTCTATATCCACTCAGTATAATACTGTTGAGGCAGACTCTATATCCACTCAGTATAATACTGTTGAGGCAGACTACATCCACTCAGTATAATACTCTATCCACTCAGTTGAGGCAGACTCTATATCCACTCAGTATAATACTGTTGAGGCAGACTCTATATCCACTCAGTATAATACTGTTGAGGCAGACTCTATATCCACTCAGTATAATACTGTTGAGGCAGACTCTATATCCACTCAGTATAATACTGTTGAGGCAGACTCTATATCCACTCAGTATAATACTGTTGAGGCAGACTCTATATCCACTCAGTATAATACTGTTGAGGCAGACTCTATATCCACTCAGTATAATACTGTTGAGGCAGACTCTATATCCACTCAGTATAATACTGTTGAGGCAGACTCTATATCCACTCAGTATAATACTGTTGAGGCAGACTCTATATCCACTCAGTATAATACTGTTGAGGCAGACTCTATATCCACTGAGGCAGTATAATACTGTTGAGGCAGACTCTATATCCACTCAGTATAATACTGAGGCAGACTATATCCACTCAGTATAATACTGTTGAGGCAGACTCTATATCCACTCAGTATAATACTGTTGAGGCAGACTCTATATCCACTCAGTATAATACTGTTGAGGCAGCTACATCCACTCAGTATAATACTGTTGAGGCAGACTATATCCACTCAGTATAATACTGTTGAGGCAGACTCTATATCCACTCAGTATAATACTGCTGAGGCAGACTCTATATCCACTCAGTATAATACTGTTGAGGCAGACTACATCCACTCAGTATAATACTGTTGAGGCAGACTCTATATCCACTCAGTATAATACTGCTGAGGCAGACTACATCCACTCAGTATAATACTGTTGAGGCAGACTCTATATCCACTCAGTATAATACTGTTGAGGCAGACTCTATATCCACTCAGTATAATACTGTTGAGGCAGACTCTATATCCACTCAGTATAATACTGCTGAGGCAGACTCTATATCCACTCAGTATAATACTGTTGAGGGCAGACTGTTCTATATCCACTCAGTATAATACTGTTGAGGCAGACTACATCCACTCAGTATAATACTGTTGAGGCAGACTACATCCACTCAGTATAATACTGTTGAGGCAGACTCTATATCCACTCAGTATAATACTGTTGAGGCAGACTCTATATCCACTCAGTATAATACTGCTGAGGCAGACTCTATATCCACTCAGTATAATACTGCTGAGGCAGACTCTATATCCACTCAGTATAATACTGTTGAGGCAGATATATCCACATCCAGTATAATACTGTTGAGGCAGACTCTATATCCACTCAGTATAATACTGTTGAGGCAGACTCTATATCCACTCAGTATAATAGTGAGGCAGATAATACTGTATAATACTGCTGAGGCAGACTCTATATCCACTCAGTATAATACTGTTGAGGCAGACTACATCCACTCAGTATAATACTGCTGAGGCAGACTCTATATCCACTCAGTATAATACTGTTGAGGCAGACTCTATATCCACTCAGTATAATACTGCTGAGGCAGACTCTATATCCACTCAGTATAATACTGCTGAGGCAGACTCTATATCCACTCAGTATAATACTGTTGAGGCAGACTCTATATCCACTCAGTATAATACTGTTGAGGCAGACTCTATATCCACTCAGTATAATACTGTTGAGGCAGACTCTATATCCACTCAGTATAATACTGTTGAGGCAGACTCTATATCCACTCAGTATAATACTGTTGAGGCAGACTCTATATCCACTCAGTATAATACTGTTGAGGCAGACTCTATATCCACTCAGTATAATACTGTTGAGGCAGACTCTATATCCACTCAGTATAATACTGTTGAGGCAGACTCTATATCCACTCAGTATAATACTGCTGAGGCAGACTACATCCACTCAGTATAATACTGTTGAGGCAGACTACATCCACTCAGTATAATACTGTTGAGGCAGACTACATCCACTCAGTATAATACTGCTGAGGCAGACTACATCCACTCAGTATAATACTGCTGAGGCAGACTCTATATCCACTCAGTATAATACTGTTGAGGCAGACTCTATATCCACTCAGTATAATACTGTTGAGGCAGACTCTATATCCACTCAGTATAATACTGCTGAGGCAGTATAATACTCCACTCAGTATAATTGAGGCAGACTCTATATCCACTCAGTATAATACTGTTGAGGCAGACTCTATATCCACTCAGTATAATACTGTTGAGGCAGACTCTATATCCACTCAGTATAATACTGCTGAGGCAGACTCTATATCCACTCAGTATAATACTGTTGAGGCAGACTCTATATCCACTCAGTATAATACTGCTGAGGCAGACTCTATATCCACTCAGTATAATACTGTTGAGGCAGACTCTATATCCACTCAGTATAATATGAGGCAGACCACTCACTCAGTATAATACTGTTGAGGCAGACTCTATATCCACCACTCATCCACTCAGTATAATACTGCTGAGGCAGACTACATCCACTCAGTATAATACTGCTGAGGCAGACTCTATATCCACTCAGTATAATACTGTTGAGGCAGACTCTATATCCACTCAGTATAATACTGTTGAGGCAGACTCTATATCCACTCAGTATAATACTGCTGAGGCAGACTACATCCACTCAGTATAATACTGCTGAGGCAGACTCTATATCCACTCAGTATAATACTGTTGAGGCAGACTCTATATCCACCAGTATAATACTGCTGAGGCAGACTCTATATCCACTCAGTATAATACTGCTGAGGCAGACTCTATATCCACTCAGTATAATACTGTTGAGGCAGACTCTATATCCACTCAGTATAATACTGCTGAGGCAGACTCTATATCCACTCAGTATAATACTGTTGAGGCAGACTCTATATCCACTCAGTATAATACTGTTGAGGCAGACTCTATATCCACTCAGTATAATACTGCTGAGGCAGACTACATCCACTCAGTATAATACTGTTGAGGCAGACTCTATATCCACTCAGTATAATACTGTTGAGGCAGACTCTATATCCACTCAGTATAATACTGCTGAGGCAGACTCTATATCCACTCAGTATAATACTGTTGAGGCAGACTACATCCACTCTGCTGAGGCAGACTACATATAATATGAGGCCACATCCACTCAGTATAATACTGTTGAGGCAGACTCTATATCCACTCAGTATAATACTGTTGAGGCAGACTCTATATCCACTCAGTATAATACTGAGGCAGACTCAGTATAATATCTACATCCACTCAGTATAATACTGTTGAGGCAGACTCTATATCCACTCAGTATAATACTGTTGAGGCAGACTCTATATCCACTCAGTATAATACTGTTGAGGCAGACTCTATATCCACTCAGTATAATACTGTTGAGGCAGACTCTATATCCACTCAGTATAATACTGCTGAGGCAGACTCTATATCCACTCAGTATAATACTGTTGAGGCAGACTCTATATCCACTCAGTATAATACTGTTGAGGCAGACTCTATATCCACTCAGTATAATACTGCTGAGGCAGACTCTATATCCACTCAGTATAATACTGCTGAGGCAGACTCTATATCCACTCAGTATAATACTGCTGAGGCAGACTCTATATCCACTCAGTATAATACTGTTGAGGCAGACTCTATATCCACTCAGTATAATACTGTTGAGGCAGACTCTATATCCACTCAGTATAATACTGCTGAGGCAGACTCTATATCCACTCAGTATAATACTGTTGAGGCAGACTCTATATCCACTTGAGGCAGTATAATACTGCTGAGGCAGACTCTATATCCACTCAGTATAATACTGCTGAGGCAGACTCTATATCCACTCAGTATAATACTGTTGAGGCAGACTCTATATCCACTCAGTATAATACTGTTGAGGCAGACTCTATATCCACTCAGTATAATACTGTTGAGGCAGACTCTATATCCACTCAGTATAATACTGTTGAGGCAGACTGAGGCAGACTCTATATCCACTCAGTATAATACTGTTGAGGCAGACTCTATATCCACTCAGTATAATACTGCTGAGGCAGACTCTATATCCACTCAGTATAATACTGCTGAGGCAGACTCTATATCCACTCAGTATAATACTGCTGAGGCAGACTCTATATCCACTCAGTATAATACTGCTGAGGCAGACTCTATATCTGAGGCAGACTCAGTATAATACTGTTGAGGCAGACTCTATATCCACTCAGTATAATACTGCTGAGGCAGACTCTATATCCACTCAGTATAATACTGTTGAGCAGCACTCAGTATAATACTATATCCACTCAGTATAATACTGTTGAGGCAGACTCTATATCCACTCAGTATAATACTGCTGAGGCAGACTCTATATCCACTCAGTATAATACTGTTGAGGCAGACTCTATATCCACTCAGTATAATACTGCTGAGGCAGACTCTATATCCACTCAGTATAATACTGTTGAGGCAGACTCTATATCCACTCAGTATAATACTGTTGAGGCAGACTCTATATCCACTCAGTATAATACTGCTGAGGCAGACTCTACATCCACTCAGTATAATACTGAGGCAGACTACATCCACTCAGTATAATACTGTTGAGGCAGACTCTGAGGCAGATATCCACTCAGTATAATACTGTTGAGGCAGACTCTATATCCACTCAGTATAATACTGTTGAGGCAGACTCTGTTGAGGCAGACTCTATATCCACTCAGTATAATACTGTTGAGGCAGACTCTATATCCACTCAGTATAATACTGTTGAGGCAGACTACATCCACTCAGTATAATACTGTTGAGGCAGACTCTACATCCACTCAGTATAATACTGCTGAGGCAGACTACATCCACTCAGTATAATACTGTTGAGGCAGACTACATCCACTCAGTATAATACTGTTGAGGCAGACTCTATATCCACTCAGTATAATACTGTTGAGGCAGACTCTATATCCACTCAGTATAATACTGTTGAGGCAGACTCTATATCCACTCAGTATAATACTGTTGAGGCAGACTACATCCACTCAGTATAATACTGCTGAGGCAGACTCTATATCCACTCAGTATAATACTGTTGAGGCAGACTCTATATCCACTCAGTATAATACTGTTGAGGCAGACTCTATATCCACTCAGTATAATACTGCTGAGGCAGACTCTATATCCACTCAGTATAATACTGTTGAGGCAGACTCTATATCCACTCAGTATAATACTGTTGAGGCAGACTCTATATCCACTCAGTATAATACTGTTGAGGCAGACTCTATATCCACTCAGTATAATACTGTTGAGGCAGACTCTATATCCACTCAGTATAATACTGTTGAGGCAGACTCTATATCCACTCAGTATAATACTGCTGAGGCAGAGGCAGACTCTATATCCACTCAGTATAATACTGCTGAGGCAGACTCTATATCCACTCAGTATAATACTGCTGAGGCAGACAGTATAATACTGAGGCAGACTCTATCCACTCAGTATAATACTGCTGAGGCAGACTCTATATCCACTCAGTATAATACTGTTGAGGCAGACTCTATATCCACTCAGTATAATACTGCTGAGGCAGACTACATCTATATCCACTCAGTATAATACTGTATAATACTTGAGGCAGACTCTATATCCACTCAGTATAATACTGCTGAGGCAGACTATATCCACTCAGTATAATATCCACTCAGTATAATACTGCTGAGGCAGACTCTATATCCACTCAGTATAATACTGCTGAGGCAGACTGCTGAGGCAGACTCTATATCCACTCAGTATAATACTGCTGAGGCAGACTCTATATCCACTCAGTATAATACTGCTGAGGCAGACTCTATATCCACTCAGTATAATACTGTTGAGGCAGACTCTATATCCACTCAGTATAATACTGTTGAGGCAGACTCTATATCCACTCAGTATAATACTGCAGTATAATCCACTCAGTATAATACTGTTGAGGCAGACTCTATATCCACTCAGTATAATACTGTTGAGGCAGACTCTATATCCACTCAGTATAATATACATCCACTCAGTATAATACTGTTGAGGCAGACTCTATATCCACTCAGTATAATACTGTTGAGGCAGACTCTATATCCACTCAGTATAATACTGTTGAGGCAGACTCTATATCCACTCAGTATAATACTGTTGAGGCAGACTCTATATCCACTCAGTATAATACTGCTGAGGCAGACTACATCCACTCAGTATAATACATCCTCAGTATAATACTGTTGAGGCAGACTCTACATCCACTCAGTATAATACTTGAGGCAGACTCTATATCCACTCAGTATAATACTGTTGAGGCAGACTCTATATCCACTCAGTATAATACTGTTGAGGCAGACTCAGTATAATATCCACTCAGTATAATACTGTATAATTGAGGCAGACTCTATATCCACTCAGTATAATACTGTTGAGGCAGACTCTATATCCACTCAGTATAATACTGCTGAGGCAGACTGAGGCAGACTATATCCACTCAGTATAATACTGTTGAGGCAGACTCTATATCCACTCAGTATAATACTCCACTCAGTATAATACTGAGGCAGACTCTATATCCACTCAGTATAATACTGTTGAGGCAGACTCTATATCCACTCAGTATAATACTGTTGAGGCAGACTCTATATCCACTCAGTATAATACTGTTGAGGCAGACTCTATATCCACTCAGTATAATACTGTTGAGGCAGACTCTATATCCACTCAGTATAATACTGTTGAGGCAGACTCTATATCCACTCAGTATAATACTGTTGAGGCAGACTCTATATCCACTCAGTATAATACTGTTGAGGCAGACTCTATATCCACTCAGTATAATACTGTTGAGGCAGACTATATCCACTCAGTATAATATAATACTCAGTATAATACTTGAGGCAGACTCTATATCCACTCTACATCCACTCAGTATAATACTGTTGAGGCAGACTCTATATCCACTCAGTATAATACTGTTGAGGCAGACTCTATATCCACTCAGTATAATACTGTTGAGGCAGACTCTATATCCACTGTTGAGGCAGACTCTATATCCACTAGTATACTGTTGAGCAGCAGACTCTATATCCACTCAGTATAATACTGCTGAGGCAGACTCTATATCCACTCAGTATAATACTGTTGAGGCAGACTCTATATCCACTCAGTATAATACTGTTGAGGCAGACTCTATATCCACTCAGTATAATACTGTTGAGGCAGACTCTATATCCACTCAGTATAATACTGTTGAGGCAGACTCTATATCCACTCATCCAGTATAATACTGCTGAGGCAGACTCTATATCCACTCAGTATAATACTGTTGAGGCAGACTACATCCACTCAGTATAATACTGTTGAGGCAGACTCTATATCCACTCAGTATAATACTGTTGAGGCAGACTCTATATCCACTCAGTATAATACTGTTGAGGCAGACTCTATATCCACTCAGTATAATACTGTTGAGGCAGACTCTATATCCACTCAGTATAATACTGTTGAGGCAGACTCTATATCCACTCAGTATAATACTGCTGAGGCAGACTCTATATCCACTCAGTATAATACTGCTGAGGCAGACTATATCTATATCCACTCAGTATAATACTGACTCTATATCCACTCAGAGGCAGACTCTATATCCACTCAGTATAATACTGTTGAGGCAGACTCTATATCCACTCAGTATAATACTCTATATCCACTCCAGTATAATACTTGAGGCAGACTCTATATCCACTCAGTATAATACTGTTGAGGCAGACTCTATATCCACTCAGTGAGGCAGATAATACTGTTGAGGCAGACTCTATATCCACTCAGTATAATACTGTTGAGGCAGACTCTATATCCACTCAGTATAATACTGTTGAGGCAGACTCTATATCCACTCAGTATAATACTGTTGAGGCAGACAGTATAATACTGAGGCAGACTCTATATCCACTCAGTATAATACTGTTGAGGCAGACTCTATATCCACTCAGTATAATACTGTTGAGGCAGACTCTATATCCACTCAGTATAATACTGTATAATACTGCTGAGGCAGACTCTATATCCACTCAGTATAATACATCCACTCAGTATAATACTGTTGAGGCAGACTCTATATCCACTCAGTATAATACTGTTGAGGCAGACTCTATATCCACTCAGTATAATACTGTTGAGGCAGACTACATCCACTCAGTATAATACTGTTGAGGCAGACTCTATATCCACTCAGTATAATACTGTTGAGGCAGACTCAGTATAATATCCACTCAGTATAATACTGTTGAGGCAGACTCTATATCCACTCAGTATAATACTGTTGAGGCAGACTCTGAGGCAGATATCCACTCAGTATAATACTGTTGAGGCAGACTCTATATCCACTCAGTATAATACTGCTGAGGCAGACTCTATATCCACTCAGTATAATACTGCTGAGGCAGACTCTCAGTATATATGAGGCAGACCACTCTCAGTATAATACTGTTGAGGCAGACTCTATATCCACTCAGTATAATACTGCTGAGGCAGACTCTATATCCACTCAGTATAATACTGTTGAGGCAGACTCTATATCCACTCAGTATAATACTGCTGAGGCAGACTCTATATCCACTCAGTATAATACTGCTGAGGCAGACTCTATATCCACTCAGTATAATACTGTTGAGGCAGACTCTATATCCACTCAGTATAATACTGCTGAGGCAGACTCTATATCCACTCAGTATAATACTGTTGAGGCAGACTCAGTATATATCCACTCAGTATAATACTGTTGAGGCAGACTCTATATCCACTCAGTATAATACTGTTGAGGCAGACTCTATATCCACTCAGTATAATACTGTTGAGGCAGACTCTATATCCATCCACTCAGTATAATACTGTTGAGGCAGACTCTATATCCACTCAGTATAATACTGTTGAGGCAGACTCTATATCCACTCAGTATAATACTGCTGAGGCATATCCACTCTATAATATCCAGACTCAGTATAATACTGTTGAGGCAGACTCTATATCCACTCAGTATAATACTGTTGAGGCAGACTCTATATCCACTCAGTATAATACTGCTGAGGCAGACTCTATATCCACTCAGTATAATACTGCTGAGGCAGACTCTATATCGGGGGCGGCAGGGTAACCGAAAGGTTGCAAGTTCAAATCCCCAAGCTTACAAGGTACAAATCTGTCGTTCTGCCCCTGAACAGGCAGTTAACCCACTGTTCCTAGGCCGTCATTGAAAATAAGAATTTGTTCCTAATGACTTGCCTAGTTAAATAAAAATAAAATAAAATATCCACTCAGTGTAATACTGTTGCCGTGGAAGCTCTAGATCCACTCAGTGTAATACTGTTGCCATGGAAGCTCTAGATCCACTCAGTGTAATACTGTTGCCGTGGAAGCTCTAGATCCACTCAGTGTAATACTGTTGCCGTGGAAGCTCTAGATCTACTCAGTGTAATACTGTTGCCGTGGAAGCTCTAGATCCACTCAGTGTAATACTGTTGCCGTGGAAGCTCTAGATCCACTCAGTGTAATACTGTTGCCGTGGAAGCTCTAGATCCACTCAGTGTAATACTGTTGCCGTGGAAGCTCTAGATCCACTCAGTGTAATACTGTTGCCGTGGAAGCTCTAGATCCGCTCAGTGTAATACTGTTGCCGTGGAAGCTCTAGATCCACTCAGTGTAATACTGTTGCCGTGGAAGCTCTAGATCCACTCAGTGTAATACTGTTGCCGTGGAAGCTCTAGATCCACTCAGTGTAATACTGTTGCCGTGGAAGCTCTAGATCTACTCAGTGTAATACTGTTGCCGTGGAAGCTCTAGATCCACTCAGTGTAATACTGTTGCCGTGGAAGCTCTAGATCCACTCAGTGTAATACTGTTGCCGTGGAAGCTCTAGATCCACTCAGTGTAATACTGTTGCCGTGGAAGCTCTAGATCCACTCAGTGTAATACTGTTGCCGTGGAAGCTCTAGATCCACTCAGTGTAATAATGTTGCCGTGGAAGCTCTAGATCCACTCAGTGCAATACTGTTGCCGTGGAAGCTCTTTCCGTCTACTGACCTTGTTGAATGTGTTGACAAGACATGTTGCTGTTGCTATGACACTGTAATAAGGCATGTTGCTGTTGCTATGACACTGTAATAAGGCATGTTGCTGTTGCTATGACACTGTAATAAGGCATGTTGCTGTTGCTATGACACTGTAATCAGACATGTTGCTGTTGCTATGACACTGTAATCAGGCATGTTGCTGTTGCTATGACACTGTAATCAGACATGTTGCTGTTGCTATGACACTGTAATCAGGCAAGTTGCTGTTGCTATGACACTGTAATCAGGCAAGTTGCTGTTGCTATGACACTGTAATCAGGCAAGTAAAAATGGTTTTCAAAAATTTCAAACTTTTTACCAATCAGTTTTTTTTATTGGTTATTAGCAGCAGGTGTTTAATAAGTATTCTTCACTATAGTTGATAGTAAATCTACCATTTTATTGAACAGCTTACTGATGGGTTTCTCTAACACCATTTAAACAATCAATTCTGGTATTATTGAGCTGTAATCAGGATGGACTGACTTCCTTCTGTTTCCTCCCTCAGCTTGACTCCAGACAGTCAAAGATCCATGATTAAAACATCAATTAGATGGTAACGTCTCAAATGGCCCCCTGGTCTAAAGTAGTGCACTACATAGGGAATAGGGTTCTATAGGGCTCTGGTCTAAAGTAGTGCACTATATAGGGAATAGGGTTCTATAGGGCTCTGGTCTAAAGTAGTGCACTATATAGGGAATAGGGTTCTATAGGGCCCTGGTCTAAAGTAGTGCACTATATAGGGAATAGGGTTCTATAGGGCTCTGGTCTAAAGTAGTGCACTGTATAGGGAATAGGGTTCCATAGGGCTCTGGTCTATAGTAGTGCACTATATAGGGAATAGGGTTCTATAGGGCTCTGGGCTCTAAAGTAGTGCACTATATAGGCAATAGGGTTCTATAGGCCTCTGGTCTAAAGTAGTGCACTATATAGGGAATAGGGTTCTATAGGGCTCTGGTCTAAAGTAGTGCACTATATAGGGAATAGGGTTCTATAGGGCTCTGGTCTAAAGTAGTGTACTATATAGGGAATAGGGTTCTATAGGGCTCTGGTCTAAAGTAGTGCACTATATAGGGAATAGGGTTCCATAGGGCCCTGGTCTATAGTAGTGCACTATATAGGGAATAGGGTTCTATAGGACTCTGGTCTATAGTAGTGCACTATATAGGGAATAGGGTTCTATAGGGCTCTGGTCTAAAGTAGTGTACTATATAGGGAATAGGGTTCCATAGGGCTCTGGTCTAAAGTAGTGCACTATATAGGGAATAGGGTTCTATAGGGCTCTGGTCTAAAGTAGTGTACTACATAGGGAATAGGGTTCTATAGGGCTCTGGTCTAAAGTAGTGTACTATATAGGGAATAGGGTGCTATAGGGCTCTGGTCTAAAGTAGTGTACTATATAGGGAATAGGGTTCTATAGGGCTCTGGTCTAAAGTAGTGCACTATATAGGGAATAGGGTTCTATAGGGCTCTGGTCTAAAGTAGTGTACTATATAGGGAATAGGGTGCTATAGGGCTCTGGTCTAAAGTAGTGTACTATATAGGGAATAGGGTTCTGGTCTAAAGTAGTGCACTATATAGGGAATAGGGTGCTATAGGGCTCTGACCTAAAGTAGTGCACTATATAGGGAATAGGGTTCTATAGGGCTCTGGTCTAAAGTAGTGCACTATATAGGGAATAGGGTTCTATAGGGCTCTGGTCTAAAGTAGTGTACTATATAGGGAATAGGGTTCTATAGGGCTCTGGTCTAAAGTAGTGCACTATATAGGGAATAGGGTTCTATAGGGCTCTGGTATAAAGTAGTGTACTATATAGGGAATAGGGTTCTATAGGGCTCTGGTCTAAAGTAGTGTACTATATAGGGAATAGGGTTCTATAGGGCTCTGGTCTAAAGTAGTGCACTATATAGGGAATAGGGTTCTATAGGGCTCTGGTCTAAAGTAGTGTACTATATAGGGAATAGGGTTCTATAGGGCTCTGGTCTAAAGTAGTGCACTATATAGGGAATAGGGTTCTATAGGGCTCTGGTCTAAAGTAGTGCACTATATAGGGAATAGGGTTCTATAGGGCTCTGGTCTAAAGTAGTGTACTATATAGGGAATAGGGTTCTATAGGGCTCTGGTCTAAAGTAGTGTACTATATAGGGAATAGGGTTCTATAGGGCTCTGGTCTAAAGTAGTGCACTATATAGGGAATAGGGTTCTATAGGGCTCTGGTCTAAAGTAGTGCACTATATAGGGAATAGGGTTCTATAGGGCTCTGGTCTAAAGTAGTGCACTATATAGGGAATAGGGTTCTATAGGGCTCTGGTCTAAAGTAGTGCACTATATAGGGAATAGGGTTCTATAGGGCTCTGGTCTAAAGTAGTGCACTATATAGGGAATAGGGTTCTATAGGGCTCTGGTCTAAAGTAGTGCACTATATAGGGAATAGGGTTCTATAGGGCTCTGGTCTAAAGTAGTGCACTATATAGGGAATAGGGTTCTATAGGGCTCTGGTCTAAAGTAGTGCACTATATAGGGAATAGGGTTCTATAGGGCTCTGGTCTAAAGTAGTGCACTATATAGGGAATAGGGTTCTATAGGGCTCTGGTCTAAAGTAGTGCACTATATAGGGAATAGGGTTCTATAGGGCTCTGGTCTAAAGTAGTGCACTATATAGGGAATAGGGTTCTATAGGGCTCTGGTCTAAAGTAGTGCACTATATAGGGAATAGGGTTCTAGGGCTCTGGTCTAAAGTAGTGCACTATATAGGGAATAGGGTTCTAGGGTCTAAAGTAGTGCACTATATAGGGAATAGGGTTCTATAGGGCTCTGGTCTAAAGTAGTGTACTATATAGGGAATAGGGTTCTATAGGGCTCTGGTCTAAAGTAGTGTACTATATAGGGAATAGGGTTCTATAGGGCTCTGGTCTAAAGTAGTGTACTATATAGGGAATAGGGTTCTATAGGGCTCTGGTCTAAAGTAGTGTACTATATAGGGAATAGGGTTCTATAGGGCTCTGGTCTAAAGTAGTGTACTATATAGGGAATAGGGTTCTATAGGGCTCTGGTCTAAAGTAGTGTACTATATAGGGAATAGGGTTCTATAGGGCTCTGGTCTAAAGTAGTGTACTATATAGGGAATAGGGTTCTAGGGAATAGGGCTCTGGTCTAAAGTAGTGTACTATATAGGGAATAGGGTTCTATAGGGCTCTGGTCTAAAGTAGTGCACTATATAGGGAATAGGGTTCTATAGGGCTCTGGTCTAAAGTAGTGTACTATATAGGGAATAGGGTTCTATAGGGCTCTGGTCTAAAGTAGTGTACTATATAGGGAATAGGGTTCCATAGGGCTCTGGTCTAAAGTAGTGTACTATATAGGGAATAGGGTTCTATAGGGCTCTGGTCTAAAGTAGTGTACTATATAGGGAATAGGGTTCTATAGGGCTCTGGTCTAAAGTAGTGTACTATATAGGGAATAGGGTTCTATAGGGCTCTGGTCTAAAGTAGTGTACTATATAGGGAATAGGGTTCTATAGGGCTCTGGTCTAAAGTAGTGTACTATATAGGGAATAGGGTTCTATAGGGCTCTGGTCTAAAGTAGTGTACTATATAGGGAATAGGGTTCTATAGGGCTCTGGTCTAAAGTAGTGTACTATATAGGGAATAGGGTTCTATAGGGCTCTGGTCTAAAGTAGTGTACTATATAGGGAATAGGGTTCTATAGGGCTCTGGTCTAAAGTAGTGTACTATATAGGGAATAGGGTTCTATAGGGCTCTGGTCTAAAGTAGTGTACTATATAGGGAATAGGGTTCTATAGGGCTCTGGTCTAAAGTAGTGCACTATATAGGGAATAGGGTTCTATAGGGCTCTGGTCTAAAGTAGTGTACTATATAGGGAATAGGGTTCTATAGGGCTCTGGTCTAAAGTAGTGTACTATATAGGGAATAGGGTTCTATAGGGCTCTGGTCTAAAGTAGTGTACTATATAGGGAATAGGGTTCTATAGGGCTCTGGTCTAAAGTAGTGTACTATATAGGGAATAGGGTTCTATAGGGCTCTGGTCTAAAGTAGTGTACTATATAGGGAATAGGGTTCTATAGGGCTCTGGTCTAAAGTAGTGTACTATATAGGGAATAGGGTTCTATAGGGCTCTGGTCTAAAGTAGTGTACTATATAGGGAATAGGGTTCTATAGGGCTCTGGTCTAAAGTAGTGTACTATATAGGGAATAGGGTTCTATAGGGCTCTGGTCTAAAGTAGTGTACTATATAGGGAATAGGGTTCTATAGGGCTCTGGTCTAAAGTAGTGTACTATATAGGGAATAGGGTTCCATAGGGCTCTGGTCTAAAGTAGTGTACTATATAGGGAATAGGGTTCTATAGGGCTCTGGTCTAAAGTAGTGTACTATATAGGGAATAGGGTTCTATAGGGCTCTGGTCTAAAGTAGTGTACTATATAGGGAATAGGGTTCTATAGGGCTCTGGTCTAAAGTAGTGTACTATATAGGGAATAGGGTTCTATAGGGCTCTGGTCTAAAGTAGTGTACTATATAGGGAATAGGGTTCTATAGGGCTCTGGTCTAAAGTAGTGCACTATATAGGGAATAGGGTTCTATAGGGCTCTGGTCTAAAGTAGGGCACTATATAGGGAATAGGGTTCTATAGGGCTCTGGTCTAAAGTAGTGTACTATATAGGGAATAGGGTTCTATAAGGCTCTGGTCTAAAGTAGTGTACTATATAGGGAATAGGGTTCTATAGGGCTCTGGTCTAAAGTAGTGTACTATATAGGGAATAGGGTTCTATAGGGCTCTGGTCTAAAGTAGTGCACTATATAGGGAATAGGGTTCTATAGGGCTCTGGTCTAAAGTAGTGCACTATATAGGGAATAGGGTTCTATAGGGCTCTGGTCTAAAGTAGTGTACTATATAGGGAATAGGGTTCTATAAGGCTCTGGTCTAAAGTAGTGTACTATATAGGGAATAGGGTTCTATAGGGCTCTGGTCTATAGTAGTGTACTATATAGGGAATAGGGTTCTATAGGGCTCTGGTCTATAGTAGTGTACTATATAGGGAATAGGGTTCTATAGGGCTCTGGTCTAAAGTAGTGTACTATATAGGGAATAGGGTTCTATAGGGCTCTGGTCTAAAGTAGTGTACTATATAGGGAATAGGGTTCTATAGGGCTCTGGTCTAAAGTAGTGTACTATATAGGGAATAGGGTTCTATAGGGCTCTGGTCTAAAGTAGTGTACTATATAGGGAATAGGGTTCTATAGGGCTCTGGTCTAAAGTAGTGTACTATATAGGGAATAGGGTTCCATAGGGCTCTGGTCTAAAGTAGTGTACTATATAGGGAATAGGGTTCTATAGGGCTCTGGTCTAAAGTAGTGTACTATATAGGGAATAGGGTTCTATAGGGCTCTGGTCTAAAGTAGTGTACTATATAGGGAATAGGGTTCTATAGGGCTCTGGTCTAAAGTAGTGTACTATATAGGGAATAGGGTTCCATAGGGCTCTGGTCTAAAGTATTGTACTATATAGGGAATAGGGTTCTATAGGGCTCTGGTCTAAAGTAGTGCACTATATAGGGAATAGGGTTCTATAGGGCTCTGGTCTAAAGTAGGGCACTATATAGGGAATAGGGTTCTATAGGGCTCTGGTCTAAAGTAGGGCACTATATAGGGAATAGGGTTCTATAGGGCTCTGGTCTAAAGTAGGGCACTATATAGGGAATAGGGTTCTATAGGGCTCTGGTCTAAAGTAGGGCACTATATAGGGAATAGGGTTCTATAGGGCTCTGGTCTAAAGTAGTGCACTATATAGGGAATAGGGTTCTATAGGGCTCTGGTCTAAAGTAGGGCACTATATAGGGAATAGGGTTCTATAGGGCTCTGGTCTAAAGTAGGGCACTATATAGGGAATAGGGTTCTATAGGGCTCTGGTCTAAAGTAGGGCACTATATAGGGAATAGGGTTCTATAGGGCTCTGGTCTAAAGTAGTGCACTATATAGGGAATAGGGTGCTATAGGGCTCTGGTCTAAAGTCGTGTACTATATAGGGAATAGGGTTCTATAGGGCTCTGGTCTAAAGTAGTGCACTATATAGGGAATAGGGTTCTATAGGGCTCTGGTCTAAAGTAGTGCACTATATAGGGAATAGGGTGCTATAGGGCTCTGGTCTAAAGTAGTGCACTATATAGGGAATAGGGTTCTGGTCTAAAGTAGTGCACTATATAGGGAATAGGGTTCTATAGGGCTCTGGTCTAAAGTAGTGCACTATATAGGGAATAGGGTGCTATAGGGCTCTGGTCTAAAGTCGTGTACTATATAGGGAATAGGGTTCTATAGGGCTCTGGTCTAAAGTAGTGCACTATATAGGGAATAGGGTTCTATAGGGCTCTGGTCTAAAGTAGTGCACTATATAGGGAATAGGGTGCTATAGGGCTCTGGTCTAAAGTAGTGCACTATATAGGGAATAGGGTTCTGGTGTAAAGTAGTGCACTATATAGGGAATAGGGTTCTATAGGGCTCTGGTCTAAAGTAGTGCACTATATAGGGAATAGGGTTCTATAGTCCTCTGGTCTAAAGTAGTGCACTATATAGGGAATAGGGTTCTGGTCTATAGTAGTGCACTATATAGGGAATAGGGTGCTATAGGGTCCTGGTCTAAAGTAGTGCACTATATAGGGAATAGGGTTCTATAGGGCTCTGGTGTAAAGTAGTGCACTATATAGGGAATAGGGTTCTGGTCTAAAGTAGTGCACTATATAGGGAATAGGGTGCTATAGGGTCCTGGTCTAAAGTAGTGCACTATATAGGGAATAGGGTTCTATAGGGCTCTGGTCTAAAGTAGTGCACTATATAGGGAATAGGGTTCTATAGGGCTCTGGTCTAAAGTAGTGCACTATATAGGGAATAGGGTTCCATAGGGATCTGGTCTAAAGTAGTGTACTGTATAGGGAATAGGGTTCCATAGGGCTCTGGTCTAAAGTAGTGTACTATATAGGGAATAGGGTTCTATAGGGCTCTGGTCTAAAGTAGTGCACTATATAGGGAATAGGGTGCTATAGGGCTCTGGTCTAAAGTAGTGTACTATATAGGGAATAGGGTTCTATAGGGCTCTGGTCTAAAGTAGTGCACTATATAGGGAATAGGGTTCTATAGGGCTCTGGTCTAAAGTAGGGCACTATATAGGGAATAGGGTTCTATAGGGCTCTGGTCTAAAGTAGTGCACTATATAGGGAATAGGGTTCTATAGGGCTCTGGTCTAAAGTAGGGCACTATATAGGGAATAGGGTTCTATAGGGCTCTGGTCTAAAGTAGGGCACTATATAGGGAATAGGGTTCTATAGGGCTCTGGTCTAAAGTAGGGCACTATATAGGGAATAGGGTTCTATAGGGCTCTGGTCTAAAGTAGGGCACTATATAGGGAATAGGGTTCTATAGGGCTCTGGTCTAAAGTAGTGCACTATATAGGGAATAGGGTTCTATAGGGCTCTGGTCTAAAGTAGGGCACTATATAGGGAATAGGGTTCTATAGGGCTCTGGTCTAAAGTAGGGCACTATATAGGGAATAGGGTTCTATAGGGCTCTGGTCTAAAGTAGTGCACTATATAGGGAATAGGGTGCTATAGGGCTCTGGTCTAAAGTAGTGTACTATATAGGGAATAGGGTTCTATAGGGCTCTGGTCTAAAGTAGTGCACTATATAGGGAATAGGGTTCTATAGGGCTCTGGTCTAAAGTAGTGCACTATATAGGGAATAGGGTGCTATAGGGCTCTGGTCTAAAGTAGTGCACTATATAGGGAATAGGGTTCTGGTCTAAAGTAGTGCACTATATAGGGAATAGGGTTCTATAGGGCTCTGGTCTAAAGTAGTGCACTATATAGGGAATAGGGTGCTATAGGGCTCTGGTCTAAAGTAGTGTACTATATAGGGAATAGGGTTCTATAGGGCTCTGGTCTAAAGTAGTGCACTATATAGGGAATAGGGTTCTATAGGGCTCTGGTCTAAAGTAGTGCACTATATAGGGAATAGGGTGCTATAGGGCTCTGGTCTAAAGTAGTGCACTATATAGGGAATAGGGTTCTGGTGTAAAGTAGTGCACTATATAGGGAATAGGGTTCTATAGGGCTCTGGTCTAAAGTAGTGCACTATATAGGGAATAGGGTTCTATAGGGCTCTGGTGTAAAGGAGTGCACTATATAGGGAATAGGGTTCCATAGGGCTCTGGTGTAAAGGAGTGCACTATATAGGGAATAGGGTTCTGGTCTAAAGTAGTGCACTATATAGGGAATAGGGTTCCATAGGGCTCTGGTGTAAAGGAGTGCACTATATAGGGAATAGGGTTCCATAGGGCTCTGGTGTAAAGGAGTGCACTATATAGGGAATAGGGTTCCATAGGGCTCTGGTGTAAAGGACTGCACTATATAGGGAATAGGGCTCTGGTCTAAAGTAGTGCACTATATAGGGAATAGGGTTCTATAGGGCTCTGGTCTAAAGTAGTGAACTATATAGGGAATAGGGTTCTGGTCTAAAGTAGTGTACTATATAGGGAATAGGGTTCCATAGGGCTCTGGTCTAAAGTAGTGCACTATATAGGGAATAGGGTTCTATAGGGCTCTGGTCTAAAGTAATGCACTATATAGGGAATAGGGTTCTATAGGGCTCTGGTCTAAAGTAATGCACTATATAGGGAATAGGGTTCTGGTCTATAGTAGTGCACTATATAGGGAATAGGGTGCTATAGGGTCCTGGTCTAAAGTAGTGCACTATATAGGGAATAGGGTTCTATAGGGCTCTGGTCTAAAGTAGTGCACTATATAGGGAATAGGGTTCTGGTCTAAAGTAGTGCACTATATAGGGAATAGGGTGCTATAGGGTCCTGATCTAAAGTAGTGCACTATATAGGGAATCGGGTTCTATAGGGCTCTGGTCTAAAGTAGTGCACTATATAGGGAATAGGGTTCTATAGGGCTCTGGTCTAAAGTAGTGCACTATATAGGGAATAGGGTTCCATAGGGCTCTGGTCTAAAGTAGTGTACTGTATAGGGAATAGGGTTCCATAGGGCTCTGGTCTAAAGTAGTGTACTATATAGGGAATAGGGTTCTATAGGGCTCTGGTCTAAAGTAGTGCACTATATAGGGAATAGGGTGCTATAGGGCTCTGGTCTAAAGTAGTGTACTATATAGGGAATAGGGTTCTATAGGGCTCTGGTCTAAAGTAGTGCACTATATAGGGAATAGGGTTCTATAGGGCTCTGGTCTAAAGTAGGGCACTATATAGGGAATAGGGTTCTATAGGGCTCTGGTCTAAAGTAGTGCACTATATAGGGAATAGGGTTCTATAGGGCTCTGGTCTAAAGTAGGGCACTATATAGGGAATAGGGTTCTATAGGGCTCTGGTCTAAAGTAGGGCACTATATAGGGAATAGGGTTCTATAGGGCTCTGGTCTAAAGTAGGGCACTATATAGGGAATAGGGTTCTATAGGGCTCTGGTCTAAAGTAGGGCACTATATAGGGAATGGGGTTCTATAGGGCTCTGGTCTAAAGTAGTGCACTATATAGGGAATAGGGTTCTATAGGGCTCTGGTCTAAAGTAGGGCACTATATAGGGAATAGGGTTCTATAGGGCTCTGGTCTAAAGTAGGGCACTATATAGGGAATAGGGTTCTATAGGGCTCTGGTCTAAAGTAGTGCACTATATAGGGAATAGGGTGCTATAGGGCTCTGGTCTAAAGTAGTGTACTATATAGGGAATAGGGTTCTATAGGGCTCTGGTCTAAAGTAGTGCACTATATAGGGAATAGGGTTCTATAGGGCTCTGGTCTAAAGTAGTGCACTATATAGGGAATAGGGTGCTATAGGGCTCTGGTCTAAAGTAGTGCACTATATAGGGAATAGGGTTCTGGTCTAAAGTAGTGCACTATATAGGGAATAGGGTTCTATAGGGCTCTGGTCTAAAGTAGTGCACTATATAGGGAATAGGGTGCTATAGGGCTCTGGTCTAAAGTCGTGTACTATATAGGGAATAGGGTTCTATAGGGCTCTGGTCTAAAGTAGTGCACTATATAGGGAATAGGGTTCTATAGGGCTCTGGTCTAAAGTAGTGCACTATATAGGGAATAGGGTGCTATAGGGCTCTGGTCTAAAGTAGTGCACTATATAGGGAATAGGGTTCTGGTGTAAAGTAGTGCACTATATAGGGAATAGGGTTCTATAGGGCTCTGGTCTAAAGTAGTGCACTATATAGGGAATAGGGTTCTATAGGGTTCTGGTCTAAAGTAGTGCACTATATAGGGAATAGGGTTCTATAGGGCTCTGGTCTAAAGTAGTGCACTATATAGGGAATAGGGTTCTATAGGGCTCTGGTCTAAAGTAGAGCACTATATAGGGAATTGGGTTCTATAGGGCTCTGGTCTAAAGTAGTGCACTATATAGGGAATAGGGTTCTATAGGGCTCTGGTCTAAAGTAGTGTACTATATAGCGAATAGGGTTCTATAGGGCTCTGGTCTAAAGTAGTGCACTATATAGGGAATAGGGTTCTATAGGGCTCTGGTCTAAAGTAGTGCACTATATAGGGAATAGGGTTCTATAGGGCTCTGGTCTAAAGTAGTGCACTATATAGGGAATAGGATGCTATAGGGCTCTGGTCTAAAGTAGTGCACTATATAAGGAATAGGGTGCTATAGGGCTCTGGTCTAAAGTAGTGCACTATATAGGGAATAGGGTTCTATAGGGCTCTGGTGTAAAGGAGTGCACTATATAGGGAATAGGGTTCCATAGGGCTCTGGTGTAAAGGAGTGCACTATATAGGGAATAGGGTTCTGGTCTAAAGTAGTGCACTATATAGGGAATAGGGTTCCATAGGGCTCTGGTGTAAAGGAGTGCACTATATAGGGAATAGGGTTCCATAGGGCTCTGGTGTAAAGGAGTGCACTATATAGGGAATAGGGCTCTGGTCTAAAGTAGTGCACTATATAGGGAATAGGGTTCTATAGGGCTCTGGTCTAAAGTAGTGAACTATATAGGGAATAGGGTTCTGGTCTAAAGTAGTGTACTATATAGGGAATAGGGTTCCATAGGGCTCTGGTCTAAAGTAGTGCACTATACAGGGAATAGGGTTCTATAGGGCTCTGGTCTAAAGTAATGCACTATATAGGGAATAGGGTTCTATAGGGCTCTGGTCTAAAGTAATGCACTATATAGGGAATAGGGTTCCGGTCTAAAGTAGTGTTCTATATAGGGAACAGGGTTCTATAGGGCTCTGGTCTAAAGTAGTGCACTATATAGGGAATAGGGTTCTATAGGGCTCTGGTCTAAAGTAGTGGACTATATAGGGAATAGGGTTCTATAGGGCTTTGGTCTAAAGTAGTGGACTATATAGGGAGTAGGGTTCTATAGGGCTCTGGTCTAAAGTAGTGCACTATATAGGGAATAGGGTTCTAACATAAACTGAAAGGCGACATTATTAAAACCTGCTCTTTCTCTAAAGACAGGAACATATCTTTCCAACACACACACAACACACACACACACACACACACACACACACACACACACACACACACACACACACACACACACACACACACACACACACACACACACACACACACACACACACACACACACACACACACACACACACACACACAGACAAACCCTCACACAGACAAACCCTCACACACACACACACAGACAAACACTCACACACAGACAAACACTCACACACACAGACAAACACTCACACACACACACACACACACACACACACACACACACACACACACACACACACACACACACACACACACACACACACACACACACACACACACACACACACACACACACACACACACAAACCCTCACACACACACACACAGACAAACACTCACACACAGACAAACACTCACTCACTCACTCACACACAGACACACACACACACACACACACACACACACACACACACACACACACACACACACACACACACACACACACACACACACACACACACACACACACACACACACACACACACACACACACACACACACACACACTGTGTAGTGCAGAGGAGGCAGCAATATGGTAGGGTTGTACTGGAATCTAAGGAAAGTCACTGAGAAAAATGTGATTTGGGAGTTGTAGTGAATTTGACCACCAAAATACTTCTTAGAGATTGGTGGAATGGATAGAGAGAGAACTGCAGACACAATATGAGCTTTAGGGCTTCTCCCAAATGGTACCCTATTCCCTATATAGTGCACTACTTTAGACCAGAGCCCTATTGCACCCTATTCCCTATATAGTGCACTACTTTAGACCAGGGGGCCATAGCCCATAGGGCTCTGTTCAGGGCTAGTGAACTTTATAGGGAATAGGGTGTCATTTGGGACACTTACTTGAGTTTAAAGATGAAATACGACAGCCTGACCCCATTCTCTTCCTCCAGATTTAACTCTGTCTCCCTAAACGGGGAGGGATATTGCCAGAAACGACGACTCGCTGGACAGGAAGTGACTTTGACAGCCTTTTCTGGAGGATGGAATTTCAATCGTCTGAGAGTTTTAATAGAGGGAGGAGATTTATACAGCTTTGGGAAGAGGAGAAGAGGATTGTGTACTGCTGAGGTGGCCATTTTTAAGATTGTCATGTACACAAAGAGGAGCACTAGAGTCTCAAATGGTACCCTATTCCCTACGTAGTGCACTTCTTTTGTCCAGGGCCCATGTGGTCTGATCAACAATATATATATATAGGACATAGAGTGCCATTTGGGATGCTGTCTTCATTTTTGACTTCTTTCTTTGGAACGGAGATGGAGGAGCTCAACGGCTTTAACTAGGCATCATCAGTAGAAAGGTTTAACTCAGATCCCACGACTGAAATAGCAATATTTTTTGGGTTCTATTCAATCTGGATCGCTGAAAGTGTTAGGGTCATTTCCAATTGAAATGACAATTCTAAGCCAACAAGAACTCGTCCAGAAGCGGCACTCCTAGTGGCCAGAGACTTTAATGCGGGCAAACTGAAATCCATTAGTTTTTTTTAACCTTTATTAAACCAAGCAAGTCAGTTAAGAAAAAATTATAATTTTCAATGACAGCCTAGGGACAGTGGGTTAACTGCCTGTTCAGGGGCAGAACGACAGATTTGTACCTTGTCAGCTCGGTGATTTGAACTTGCAACCTTCCGGTTACTAGTCCAACGCTCTAACCACTAGGCTACCCTGGCGCCCCTCATTTCTACCAGCATGTCAACCAGAGGAAAAACAACTCTAGACCACTTTTACTCCACACACAAAGACACATGCAAAGCTCTCCCTCACCCTCCATTTGGCTAATCTGAACATAATTCTATGCTCTTGATTCCTGCTTACAAGCAAAAACGAACTACTACTGTCATGATGTTGCCCTCTTTGGGTACAGCAAGCCCCATTCCCCTCTCCCTGTATCCTACACACAGGCTGCTGTGGTCAGAGATTAGGGCCAAGTTAGGGTCGGGCATCCTGGGACAGGCCCTTTTCTGCAACTCCCGAATAAAACCCCAACTTTGAGAATTTCTAAACAGACCATGTTTCCCTCAATTACGAGAAGACAAAAGTTGCAGACCAGCTTACCTCGATAACGAGAGGTTTGAGTAGATGGCTGAATCTTTTAACCATAAGATGTGGTTAAACTCTTAGACTATCGATACCGACAGAATAAGAACAAGTCTTTGATATTAATTACTAGTCTGCAGCTAGGAATTTGGTATCATTGAACACGAAGACCGACAACTGCCGAAACATCTATCTACAACAACATGAATGAATGTCACTCTGAACTATCCATTCTAACCACGACAGAGAGGGCGGACAACCTCTCCAACAGAAGCAAACGTTTCAACTGAGACCCCAACGACACACTGAGCATAAATGTATATACTGATTGCAATTGTCCCTGAAAGATTGAGTGTTCATGTGCAAAGGATTAGCATTTCAATTGTTATAATTATCAACTGTGTGTTGTCTTATCTCAGTCGACCCCCACTTCCCTTTTGTATACCAAGCCGCGATGCCGGTTTATCCCACTAGGAAACTCCCTTATCATTTCCTTGTAACTATCTACTGTTTGTTTATGCATTTCTGTGAATTTATTTAGTTAGTAAATAAATGATTTAAGACAATTGATGTATGGATGACTCATAGTGAAGACTGGGTTCGTGCAGATAACCAACAATTTACGTCTTTTGGAATGAGACTAACGTGAGGTAAAATAAATAATTAATTAACCTTTTTGGGATAGGGGACAGTATTTTCACGTTTGGATGAATAGCGTGCCCAGCGTGAACTGCCTCCTACTCTGTCCCAGATGCTAATATATGCATATTATTAGTAGTATTGGATTGTAAACAGTCTGAAGTTTCTAAAACTGTTTGAATGATGTCTGTGTGTATAACAGAACCGATATGGCGAAAACCTGAGAAAAATCCAACCAGGAAGTGGGACATCTGAGGTTTGTAGTTTTTCAAAGCTTGGCCTACTGAATACACATTGATATATGGATGAGGTTGCACTTCCTACGGCTTCCACTAGATGTCAATCGTCTTTAGAAACTTGAATGAGGATTCTACTATAAAGGAGGGGCTCATGAGACCTCTTTAAGTCAGTGGTCTGGCAGAGAGCCTTGGTCTCATCACCCGCTCTCCCGACAGAGTACCTCGCGTTCCAATGCTTTTTCTGAAGACAAAGGAATTTTCAGGTTGGAACATTATTGATGTTTTATGTTAACAACATCCTAAAGATATATCCATGCATCGTTTGACATGTTTCTAAAGGACTGTAACGGAACGTTTCGAGTTTTTGTCTGGACGAAGTGCCTGCGCCTCATGAAGATGGATTACCGGGCTGAACACGCTAACACCAAGTGGCTATTGGGACATAAATGGAACTTTTTGCAACAAATCAGTCATTTATTGTCGGACTGGGATTCCTGGGAGTGCCTTTTGATGAAGATCATCAATGGTAAGTGAATATTTATTGTTGATTCCAAAATGGCGGATATTCCTCTGGCTGTTTTGGGCTCTGAGCGCCGTTCTCAGATTATGCTTTTTCAGTAAAGTTTTTTTGAAATCTGACACAGCGGTTGCATTAAGGAGAAGTCTATCTTTAATTCTGTGAATAACACTTGTATCTTTTATCAATGTTTATTATGAGTATTTCTGAAAAATCACTGGATATTTTGGAATCAAAACGCATTAACGTGTTACGTGCAGTAATGTTTTGATTCCAAAACTGAGATTTTTGGATATAAATATGCACATTATCGGAAAAAATATACATGTATTGTGTAACATGATGTCCTATGAGTGTCATCTGATGAAGTTCATCAAAGATCATTAATGATTAATTTGATCTATATTTCTGCTTTTTGTGACTCCTTTCTTTGGCTTGATAATAGCCTATCAGCGGAATGTTGTTGAGGCGTTCCGCTAGGTTAATCAGAGACTATTGATCAGATATGAAAATATCTGAAAAGTTATATTAGGAAAATTATAACTTTAATTATAATCCTACTACATTGGCTCTGACTTTCGTCGGATGTGGCAGGGCTTGCAAACTATTATGGACTACAAAAGGAAACCCAGCCGCGAGATGCCCAGTGACGCGAGCCTACTAGACGAGCTAAATGCCCTTTCTAGTCAACACTGAGCACATACGAGAGCACCAGCTGTTCCGGACGAGTGTGTGATCATGCTCTCCGTAGCCGATGTGAGCAAAACCTTTAAACCGGTCAACATTCACAAAAGCCGCGGGGCCAGACGGATTACCTGGATTATCAGGACGTGTACTCAGTGTATACACGGACCAACTGGCAAGTGTCTTCACTGACATTTTCAACCTCTCTGTAATACCTACATGTTTCAACAGGCCACAATAGTCCCTGTGCCAAAGAAAGCGACCGTAACCTGCCTAAATCACTACCGCCCAGTAGCGCTCACGTCGGTAGACATGAAGTGCTTGAAAGGCTGGTCATGCCTCACATCAACACCATCAACCCTAGACCCAATTCGCATAACCCCCCAACAGATCCACAGATGACACAATCTCAATTGCACTCCACACTGCCATTTCCCACCTGGACAAAAGGACCCCCTATGTAAGAATGCTGTTCATTGACTACAGCTCAGCATTCAACAGCATAGTATCCACAAATCTCATCACTAAGCTAAGGGCCCTGGGACTAGGGACTAAACACCTACCTCTGCAACTGGAACCTGGACTTCTTGACGGGCCGTCCCAAGGTGGCCAAGCTAATCCTTAACAAGGAGGCCCCTCTGGGTTGCGTGCTTAGTCCCCTCCTGTACTCCCTGTTCACCCACGACTGCGTGGCAAAGCACAACTCCACCACCATCATTAGGTTTGCTGACGACACAACAGTGGTAGGTCTGATTACCGACAATGATGAGACAGCCTATAGGGAGGAGGTCAGACACCTGGCAGTGTGGTGCCAGGACAATGACCTCTCCCTCAACGTGAGTAAGACAAAGGAGACGATCGTGGACTTACAGGAAAACGAGGGACGAACACGCCACCATTCACATCGAGTGGGCTGTAGTGGAGCGGGTCGAGAATGTCCACATCACTAACAAACTATCATTGTCCAAACACACCAAGACAGTCGTGAAGAGGGCAAGATGATTTACCGGAAAAGTAGCGTCCAACCCATCGGGAATCTCACTGCACCCTAACATGAAGAGGGCACGACAAAGCCTATTCACCCTCAGGAGACTGAAAAGATTTGGCATTAGTCCCCAGATCCTGAAAAGTACTACAGCTGCACCATTGAGAGCATCCTGACCGGTGGCAATGGCTCATTATCCGTCTGTAAGGCGCTACAGAGGCTGGTGCGTACAGCCCAGTACATCACTGGTGTCAAGCTTCCTGCCATCCAGGCAGTGTCAGAGGAAGGCCCAAAAAATGTACAGAGATTCCAGCAAGCAGTACTGGAGATTGAAGTCTAGGTCCAAAGGCTCCTTAATAGCTCTCCCCCAAGCCATAAGACTGCTGAACAATTAATCAAATGGCCCCCCGCACATTGACTGGGTACCGGTACCCCCTGTATATATTCTCAACATTGACTCTGTACCGTAATAACCTGTATATAGCCATCACATTGACTCTCTACCAGTACCCCCTGTATATAGCCTCCACATTGACTCTGTACCGGTAGCCCCTGTATATAGCCATCAAATTGACTCTGTACCGGTACCCCCTGTATATAGCCTCCACATTGACTCTGTACCGGTAGCCCCTGTATATAGCCTCCACGTTGACTCTGTACCGGTACCCCCTGTATATAGCCTCCACATTGACTCTGTACTGGTACCCCCTGTATATAGCCTCCACATTGACTCTGTACCGGTACCCCCTGTATATAGCCTCCACATTGACTCTGTACCGGTACCCCCTGTATATAGCCTCCACATTGACTCTGTACTGGTACCCCCTGTACATAGCCTCCACATTGACTCTGTACCGGTACCCCCTGTACATAGCCTCCACATTGACTCTGTACTGGTACCCCCTGTATATAGCCTCCACATTGACTCTGTACCGGTACCCCCTGTACATAGCCTCCACATTGACTCTGTACTGGTACCCCCTGTATATAGCCTCCACATTGACTCTGTACTGGTACCCCCTGTATATAGCCTCCACATTGACTCTGTACTGGTACCCCCTGTATATAGCCTCCACATTGACTCTGTACCGGTACCCCCTGTATATAGCCTCCACATTGACTCTGTACTGGTACCCCCTGTATATAGCCTCCACATTGACTCTGTACCGGTACCCCCTGTATATAGCCTCCACATTGACTCTGTACCGGTACCCCTGTATGTAGCCTCCACATTGACTCTGTACCGGTACCCCCTGTATATAACCTCCACATTGACTCTGTACTAGTACCCCCTGTATGTAGCCTCCACATTGACTCTGTACCGGTACCCCCTGTATATAGCCTCCACATTGACTCTGTACCGTAACACCCTGTATATAGCCTCCACATTGACTCTGTACCGTAATACCCTGTATATAGCCTTCACATTAACTCTGTACTGGTACCCCCTGTATATAGCCTCCACATTGACTCTGTACCGTAATACCCTGTATATAGCCTCCACATTGACTCTGTACCGGTACCCCCTGTATATAGCCTCCACATTGACTCTGTACTGGTACCCCCTGTATATAGCCTCCACATTGACTCTGTACCGGTACCCCCTGTATATAGCCTCCACATTGACTCTGTACCGGTACCCCTGTATGTAGCCTCCACATTGACTCTGTACCGGTACCCCCTGTATATAACCTCCACATTGACTCTGTACTAGTACCCCCTGTATGTAGCCTCCACATTGACTCTGTACCGGTACCCCCTGTATATAGCCTCCACATTGACTCTGTACCGTAACACCCTGTATATAGCCTCCACATTGACTCTGTACCGTAATACCCTGTATATAGCCTTCACATTAACTCTGTACCGTAATACCCTGTATATAGCCTCCACATTAACTCTGTACCGTAATACCCTGTATATAGCCTTCACATTAACTCTGTACCGTAATACCCTGTATATAGCCTTCACATTAACTCTGTACCGTAATACCCTGTATATAGCCTCCACATTAACTCTGTACCGTAATACCCCTGTATATAGCCTCCACATTGACTCTGTACCGTAATACCCTGTATATAGCCTCCACATTAACTCTGTACCGTAATACCCCTGTATATAGCCTCCACATTGACTCTAGACCCTGCAGGCTCTAGTTTGATCATATCTCGGCTTCTGTCATATGGACAAGTGCAGCAAAGAAAACCTAGTTAAGCTGCAGCTGGCAGAGGGGGAATATTAATACACAGTAGAGTATTAATACCGTTTCTCAGTAGAGAAGAGAATGACTGAATCACTTCATTTTTAAACATAAAATGAACTTTTTGAAAATCCCAAATGGTTTGCATAGTCAACTTACATGGAGCTCTGACACACACACTTACCCCACCAGGTATGCAACCAGGGGTTTAAATTAAATGAGGATAGAGAGTGATTTTTAAAGGGTCTGTTTAAAGGAGCAGATAGAGTGATATGTTTAAAGGAGAGGATAGAGTGATATGTTTAAAGGAGAGGATAGAGTGATATGTTTAAAGGATCTGTTTAAAGGAGAGGATAGAGTGATATGTTTAAAGGAGAGAATAGAGTGATATGTTTAAAGGGTCTGTTTAAAGGAGAGGATAGAGTGATATGTTTAAAGGGTCTGTTTAAAGGAGAGGATAGAGTGATATGTTTAAAGGGTCTGTTTAAAGGAGAGGATAGAGTGATATGTTTAAAGGGGAGGATAGAGTGATATGTTTAAAGGAGAGGATAGTGATATGTTTAAAGGAGAGGATAGAGTGATATGTTTAAAGGAGAGGATAGAGTGATATGTTTAAAGGAGAGGATAGAGTGATATGTTTAAAGGAGAGGATAGAGTGATATGTTTAAAGGGTCTGTTTAAAGGAGAGGATAGAGTGATATGTTTAAAGGAGAGGATCGAGTAATATGTTTAAAGGGTATGTTTAAAGGAGAGGATAGAGTGATATGTTTAAAGGGTCTGTTTAAAGGAGAGGATAGAGTGATATGTTTAAAGGAGAGGATAGAGTGATATGTTTAAAGGAGAGGATAGTGATATGTTTAAAGGAGAGGATAGAGTGATATGTTTAAAGGAGAGGATAGAGTGATATGTTTAAAGGAGAGGATAGAGTGATATGTTTAAAGGAGAGGATAGAGTGATATGTTTAAAGGGTCTGTTTAAAGGAGAGGATAGAGTGATATGTTTAAAGGAGAGGATAGAGTGATATGTTTAAAGGAGAGGATCGAGTAATATGTTTAAAGGGTCTGTTTAAAGGAGAGGATAGAGTGATATGTTTAAAGGAGAGGATCGAGTAATATGTTTAAAGGGTATGTTTAAAGGAGAGGATAGAGTGATATGTTTAAAGGAGAGGATAGAGTGATATGTTTAAAGGGTCTGTTTAAAGGAGAGGATAGAGTGATATGTTTAAAGGAGAGGATAGAGTGATATGTTTAAAGGAGAGGATCGAGTAATATGTTTAAAGGGTCTGTTTAAAGGAGAGGATAGAGTGATATGTTTAAAGGAGAGGATCGAGTAATATGTTTAAAGGGTATGTTTAAAGGAGAGGATAGAGTGATATGTTTAAAGGAGAGGATAGAGTGATATGTATAAAGGAGAGGATAGAGTGATATATTTAATGGGTCTGTTTAAAGGAGAGGATAGAGTGATATGTTTAAAGGAGAGGATAGAGTGATATGTTTAAAGGAGAGGATCGAGTAATATGTTTAAAGGGTCTGTTTAAAGGAGAGGATAGAGTGATATGTTTAAAGGAGAGGATCGAATAATATGTTTGAAGGGTATGTTTAAAGGAGAGGATAGAGTGATGTTTAAAGGAGAGGATAGAGTGATATGTATAAAGGAGAGGATATAGTGATATATTTAAAGGGTCTTTTTAAAGGAGAGGATAGAGTGATATGTTTAAAGGGTGTGTTTAAAGGAGAGGATAGAGTGATATGTTTAAAGGGTGTGTTTAAAGGAGAGGATAGAGTGGTATGTTTAAACGAGAGGATAGAGTGATATGTTTAAAGGAGAGGATAGAGTGATATGTTTAAAGGGTGTGTTTAAAGGAGAGGATAGAGTGGTATGTTTAAAGGAGAGGATAGAGTGATATGTTTAAAGGGTCTGTTTAAAGGAGAGGATATAGTGATATGTTTAAAGGAGAGGATAGAGTGATATGTTTAAAGGAGATGATAGCGTGGTATATTTAAAGGGTCTGTTTAAAGGAGAGGATAGAGTGGTATGTTTAAAGGGTCTGTTTAGAGGAGAGGATAGAGTGATATGTTTAAAGGAGAGGATAGAGTGATATGTTTAAAGGAGAGGATAGAGTGATATGTTTAAAGGAGAGGATAGAGTGATATGTTTAAAAGAGAGGATAGAGTGATATGTTTAAAGGAGAGGATATAGTGATATGTTTAAAGGAGAGGATAGAGTGATATGTTTAAAGGGTATGTTTAAAGGAGAGGATAGAGTGATATGTTTAAAGGGTATGTTTAAAGGAGAGGATATAGTGATATGTTTAAAGGAGAGGATAGAGTGATATGTTTAAAGGAGAGGATAGAGTGATATGTTTAAAGGATAGGATAGAGTGGTATGTTTAAAGGAGAGGATAGAGTGGTATGTTTAAAGGAGAGGATAGAGTGATATGTTTAAAGGAGAGGATAGAGTGATATGTTTAAAGGGTCTGTTTAAAGGAGAGGATAGAGTGATATGTTTAAAGGAGAGGATAGAGTGATATGTTTAAAGGAGAGGATAGAGTGATATGTTTAAAGGAGAGGATAGAGTGATATGTTTAAAGGAGAGGATAGAGTGGTATCTGCTTAATTAACCAAGATCCTAATTGGGATGTCAAATTGCATGTTCCTTTTGATGGTGTGGACGACCCTTCTTTCTTTGTCTCTGAGATCTTTCACAGCTTTGTGGAAGTTACCTGTGATGCTGAGGTTAAGGCCGAGGTAGGTATAGTTTTTAATATGTGGTCTAGGGCAATGGTGGCTAGATGGAATTTGTATACATTGTCCTGGCAAATGGACCTTTTGGAACACCATACTGTCAGAATCAGAAGATCTAGAAGATATAGAATATATTGGTGCTGCTGTTGGCCCTCCTTGGTTGGGGACAGAAGTACCAGATCATCAGCAAACAGACTCTAGTAGGGTGAGGCCGGGTGATGCAGACTGTTCTAGTGCCCTCGCCAAGTCATTGACATACAGTTGAAGTCAGAGAAGTTTACCGTACACCTTAGCCAAATACATTTAAACTCAGTTATTCACAATTCCTGACATTTAATCCTAGTAATCCTGTTTTAGGTCAGTTAGGATCAACAGTTTATTTTAAGAATGTGAAATGTCCGAATAAGAGTAGAGAGAATCATTTATTTCAGCTTTTATTTCTTTCATCACATTCCCAGTGGTTTGTAGGCCTCGCACGTGTTTTTTCAGTTCTGCCCACAAATTTTCTATAGGATTGAGGTCAGGGCTTTGTGATGGCCACTCCAATACTTTGACGTTGTTGTCCTTAAGCCATTTTTGTCATGTTTTGTCATTGATTATCATGCCTTGTCCCTGTTCTTCTCCTTCTATTCGTTTCCCTCTGCTGGTCTTATTAGGTTCTTTCCCTCTTTCTATCCCTCTCTCTCCCCCTCCCTCTCTCACTCTCCCGCTCTCTCTTCTCTCTATCGTTCCGTTCCTGCTCCCAGCTGTTCCTATTCCCCTAATCAATCATTTAGTCTTCCCACACCTGTTCCCGATCCTTTTCCCTGATTAGAGTCCCTATTTCTCTCCTTGTTATTCGTTTCTGCCCTGTCGGTTCCTTGTCTAGAATTCACCGTGCTGTGTTTGTGTATCGCCCTGTCGTGTCGTGTTTTCCTCAGATGCTGCGTGGTGAGCAGGTGTCTGAGTCTGTTTGGTTCAAGTGCCTTCCCGAGGCAACCTGCTGTTCACCTGCTGTTCAAGATCGAGTCTCCAGTTTGTCCTCGTCTTTTCGAGTGAAAGTTGTGTTTTTTGATTGTATTTACTTTACTGGATTAAAGACTCTGTTTTCGCCAAGTCGCTTTTGGGTCCTCTTTCACCTGCATGACAGAAGGAACCGACCAAGGAATGGACCCAGCGACTTCAGACGCTCGTTACACTGCCGTCGAGATCCAAGGAGCCATGCTCGGCAGACACGAGCAGGAATTGTCTGCTGCTCGCCATGCCGTGGAGAACCTGGCCGCTCAGGTTTCCGACCTCTCTGGACAGTTCCAGAGTCTTCGTCTCGTGCCACCTGTTACTTCCTGGCCTGCCGAGCCTCCAGAACCTAGGGTTAATAACCCACCTTGCTACTCCGGGCAGCCCACTGAGTGCCGCTCCTTTCTCACGCAGTGTGAGATTGTGTTCTCTCTCCAACCCAACACATACTCTAGAGAGAGAGCTCGGGTTGCTTACGTCATTTCACTCCTTACTGGCCGGGCTCGAGAATGGGGCACAGCTATCTGGGAGGCAAGGGCTGATTGCTCTAACAAGTACCAGAACTTTAAAGAGGAGATGATTCGGGTTTTTGACCGTTCAGTTTTTGGTAGGGAGGCTTCTAGGGCCCTGGCTTCCCTATGCCAAGGTGAACGGTCCATAACGGATTATTCTATTGAGTTTCGCACTCTTGCTGCCTCTAGTGAGTGGAACGAGCCGGCGCTGCTCGCTCGTTTTCTGGAGGGACTCCACGCAGTGGTTAAGGATGAGATTCTCTTCCGGGAGGTTCCTTCAGATGTGGACTCTTTGATTGCTCTCGCCATCCGCATAGAACGACGGGTAGATCTTCGTCACCGGGCTCGTGGAAGAGAGCTCGCATCAACGGTGTTTCCCTGCTCCGCATCGCAACCATCTCCCTCCTCTGGCTCAGAGACTGAGCCCATGCAGCTGGGAGGGATTCGCATCTCGACTAAGGAGAGGGAACGGAGGATCACCAACCGCCTGTGCCTCTATTGCGGAGTTGCTGGACATTTTGTTAATTCATGTCCAGTAAAGCCAGAGCTCATCTGTAAGCGGAGGGCTACAGGTGAGCGCAACTACTCAAGTCTCTCCTTCAAAATCCTGTACTACTTTGTCGGTCCATCTACGCTGGACCGGTTCGGGTGCTACATGTAGTGCCTTGATAGACTCTGGGGCTGAGGGTTGTTTCATGGACGAAGCATGGGTTCGGAAACATGACATTCCTTTCAGAGAGTTAGAGAAGCCTACGCCCATGTTCGCCTTAGATGGTAGTCATCTTCCCAGTATCAGATTTGAGACACTACCTTTAACCCTCACAGTATCTGGTAACCACAGTGAGACTATTTCTTTTTTGATTTTCCGTTCACCGTTTACACCTGTTGTTTTGGGTCATCCCTGGCTAGTATGTCATAATCCTTCTATTAATTGGTCTAGTAATTCTATCCTATCCTGGAACGTTTCTTGTCATGTGAAGTGTTTAATGTCTGCCATCCCTCCCGTTTCTTCTGTCCCTACTTCTCAGGAGGAACCTGGCGATTTGACAGGAGTGCCGGAGGAATATCATGATCTGCGCACGGTCTTCAGTCGGTCCCGAGCCAACTCCCTTCCTCCTCACCGGTCGTATGATTGTAGTATTGATCTCCTTCCGGGGACCACTCCTCCTCGGGGTAGACTATACTCTCTGTCGGCTCCCGAACGTAAGGCTCTCGAGGATTATTTGTCTGTGTCTCTTGACGCCGGTACCATAGTGCCTTCTTCCTCTCCGGCCGGGCGGGTTCTTTTTGTTAAGAAGAAGGACGGTACTCTGCGCCCCTGCGTGGATTATCGAGGGCTGAATGACATAACGGTTAAGAATCGTTATCCGCTTCCCCTTATGTCATCAGCCTTCGAGATTCTGCAGGGAGCCAGGTGCTTTACTAAGTTGGACCTTCGTAACGCTTACCATCTCGTGCGCATCAGAGAGGGGGACGAGTGGAAAACGGCGTTTAACACTCCGTTAGGGCATTTTGAGTACCGGGTTCTGCCGTTTGGTCTCGCCAATGCGCCAGCTGTTTTTCAGGCATTAGTTAATGATGTTCTGAGAGACATGCTGAACATCTTTGTTTTTGTCTATCTTGACGATATCCTGATTTTTTCTCCGTCACTCGAGATTCATGTTCAGCACGTTCGACGTGTTCTACAGCGCCTTTTAGAGAATTGTCTCTACGTAAAGGCTGAGAAGTGCTCTTTTCATGTCTCCTCCGTTACTTTTCTCGGTTCCGTTATTTCCGCTGAAGGCATTCAGATGGATTCCGCTAAGGTCCAAGCTGTCAGTGATTGGCCCGTTCCAAGGTCACGTGTCGAGTTGCAGCGCTTTTAGGTTTCGCTAATTTCTATCGGCGTTTCATTCGTAATTTCGGTCAAGTTGCTGCCCCTCTCACAGCTCTTACTTCTGTCAAGACGTGTTTTAAGTGGTCCGGTTCCGCCCAGGGAGCTTTTGATCTTCTAAAAGAACGTTTACGTCCGCTCCTATCCTCGTTACTCCTGACGTCACTAGACAATTCATTGTCGAGGTTGACGCTTCAGAGGTAGGCGTGGGAGCCATTCTATCCCAGCGCTTCCAGTCTGACGATAAGGTTCATCCTTGCGCTTATTTTTCTCATCGCCTGTCGCCATCTGAGCGCAACTATGATGTGGGTAACCGTGAACTGCTCGCCATCCGCTTAGCCCTAGGCGAATGGCGACAGTGGTTGGAGGGGGCGACCGTTCCTTTTGTCGTTTGGACAGACCATAAGAACCTTGAGTACATCCGTTCTGCCAAACGACTTAATGCCCGTCAAGCTCGTTGGGCGTTGTTTTTCGCTCGTTTCGAGTTTGTGATTTCTTACCGTCCGGGTAGCAAGAACACCAAGCCTGATGCCTTATCCCGTCTGTTTAGTTCTTCTGTGGCTTCTACTGATCCCGAGGGGATTCTTCCTTATGGGCGTGTTGTCGGGTTAACAGTCTGGGGAATTGAAAGACAGGTTAAGCAAGCACTCACGCACACTGCGTCGCCGCGCGCTTGTCCTAGTAACCTCCTTTTCGTTCCTGTTTCCACTCGTCTGGCTGTTCTTCAGTGGGCTCACTCTGCCAAGTTAGCTGGTCATCCCGGTGTTCGAGGCACTCTTGCGTCTATTCGCCAGCGCTTTTGGTGGCCGACTCAGGAGCGTGACACGCGCCGTTTCGTGGCTGCTTGTTCGGACTGCGCGCAGACTAAGTCGGGTAACTCTCCTCCTGCCGGTCGTCTCAGACCGCTCCCCATTCCTTCTCGACCATGGTCTCACATCGCCCTAGACTTCATTACCGGTCTGCCTTTGTCTGCGGGGAAGACTGTGATTCTTACGGTTGTCGATAGGTTCTCTAAGGCGGCACATTTCATTCCCCTCGCTAAACTTCCTTCCGCTAAGGAGACGGCACAAATCATTATCGAGAATCTATTCAGAATTCATGGCCTCCCGTTAGACGCCGTTTCAGACAGAGGCCCGCAATTCACGTCACAGTTTTGGAGGGAGTTCTGTCGTTTGATTGGTGCGTCCGTCAGTCTCTCTTCCGGGTTTCATCCCCAGTCTAACGGTCAAGCAGAGAGGGCCAATCAGACGATTGGTCGCATACTACGCAGCCTTTCTTTCAGAAACCCTGCGTCTTGGGCAGAACAGCTCCCCTGGGCAGAATACGCTCACAATTCGCTTCCTTCGTCTGCTACCGGGTTATCTCCGTTTCAGAGTAGTCTGGGTTACCAGCCTCCTCTGTTCTCATCCCAGCTTGCCGAGTCCAGCGTTCCCTCCGCTCAAGCGTTTGTCCAACGTTGTGAGCGCACCTGGAGGAGGGTGAGGTCTGCACTTTGCCGTTACAGGGCACAGACTGTGAGAGCCGCCAATAAACGCAGGATTAAGAGTCCAAGGTATTGTTGCGGCCAGAGAGTGTGGCTTTCCACTCGCAACCTTCCTCTTACGACAGCTTCTCGTAAGTTGACTCCGCGGTTCATTGGTCCGTTCCGTGTCTCCCAGGTCGTCAATCCTGTCGCTGTGCGACTGCTTCTTCCGCGACATCTTCGTCGCGTCCATCCTGTCTTCCATGTCTCCTGTGTCAAGCCCTTTCTTCGCACTCCCGTTCGTCTTCCCTCCCCCCTCCCGTCCTTGTCGAGAGCGCACCTATTTACAAGGTACATAAGATCATGGACATGCGTTCTCGGGGACGGGGTCACCAATACTTAGTGGATTGGGAGGGTTACGGTCCTGAGGAGAGGAGTTGGGTTCCGTCTCGGGACGTGCTGGACCGTTCACTCATTGATGATTTCCTCCGTTGCCGCCAGGATTCCTCCTCGAGTGCGCCAGGAGGCGCTCGGTGAGTGGGGGGTACTGTCATGTTTTGTCATTGATTATCATGCCTTGTCCCTGTTCTTCTCCTTCTATTCGTTTCCCTCTGCTGGTCTTATTAGGTTCTTTCCCTCTTTCTATCCCTCTCTCTCCCCCTCCCTCTCACTCTCCCGCTCTCTCTTCTCTCTATCGTTCCGTTCCTGCTCCCAGCTGTTCCTATTCCCCTAATCAATCATTTAGTCTTCCCACACCTGTTCCCGATCCCTTTCCCTGATTAGAGTCCCTATTTCTCTCCTTGTTATTCGTTTCTGCCCTGTCGGTTCCTTGTCTAGAATTCACCGTGCTGTGTTTGTGTATCGCCCTGTCGTGTCGTGTTTTCCTCAGATGCTGCGTGGTGAGCAGGTGTCTGAGTCTGTTTGGTTCAAGTGCCTTCCCGAGGCAACCTGCTGTTCACCTGCTGTTCAAGATCGAGTCTCCAGTTTGTCCTCGTCTTTTCGAGTGAAAGTTGTGTTTTTTTGATTGTATTTACTTTACTGGATTAAAGACTCTGTTTTCGCCAAGTCGCTTTTGGGTCCTCTTTCACCTGCATGACAATTTTTGCCACAACTTTGGAGGTATGCTTGGTGATTTATTTTGGTTTTCCCAATGATGTCAAGCAAGGAGGCACTGAGTTTAAAGGTAGGCCTTGAAATACATACTTAGTGTATGTAAACTTCTGACCCACTGGAATTGTGATACAGTGAATTATAAGTGAAATAATCTGTCTGTAAACAATTGTTGGAAAAATGACTTGTGTCATGCACAAAGTAGATGTCCTAACCGACATGCCAAAACTATAGTTTGTTAACAAATTAGTTTTAATGACTCCAACCTAAGTGTATGTAAACTTCCGACTTCAACTGTATATGTTGAAGAGGTTGGGGCTTAAACTGCATCCCTGTCTCACTCCACGAGGAAATAAATGTGTTTGTGTTTTTTGGCCAATTTTTAAAACTTGTTGTGTAGATGGTTTTTTATAATGTTGTATGTTTTTCCCCCAACAACCCTTTTTGAGCCAAATTGAGTCAAAAGCTTTTTTGAAATCAGAGAAGAATGCTTTTGTTATTGTTTATTTGTTTGTCAATAATTGTTTGTAGACACGTGGTCTGTCGTATGGTCATTTGGTTATTAAAAGCCTTTATTTTTACTGAGGAAATGTTGGAGTCTGCTGTTAATGACAACACAGAGGATTTTCCCAAGGTTGCTGTTGACACATATACCACGGGTGGTTTTGGTGTCGAATTTGCTCTCTCCAACCCCCCCTCTCTCCTGCTCTCTCTCCCTCCTTCCTAATCTCTCTCTCTTTTTCTCTAACGTAAGACTGATTGCTCCTAAGAGTAAAGCAGTCTCAGCAGCTCCTTGTCAATGGAATCAACATATGTGACAGATAAACCCGTCAAAAATAATGTTTCATGTTCGCCGTTTCCCCTGACCCCTCCCTTGACCCCTCCCATCCTCCGCTGGAATTACATTTCAAGTTTTTATTTATTTATGTTAATTTGTTTTGCTCTTGTGTCATTCCGATATCATTGCTGAGAGGCATAAAGGATTCAGTTGGGATTGATGCCTTGAGGTCAACAAAATGGATTCCTTCATGAGATGGGTTTTAGTCACTGTTATTTTGTTGGGTGGAGAGGCAGATGCAATGTATTTTCTGGGATCCTAGCTGAGCATCTGGAAGTGACTCATGATATAGTTCTCTGGTAGACATGAGGGACAGGCAAGCGCTTTGGCTGGTGGATGTGCTGAAATCAGGCTTTGCTCTCTCTTACCTATCTCTCTATCTTTCTCTCTCTTCTTCTCTGGTAGTTTCTTCTCTGGTACACCTTGCCTTGCTGCAACCCAGGCAAACCGTAACAATTGTTTTAATGCCTCCTATAGCAAAGCCTTAAATGAGTCATTGATCTGTCCCAATCCAACAGATGTTTAGCTGAACTCCGCGAACCATGGCAGGCTGTACACTCTCAAGGCGTAGGAGGTCACGAAGGTATTCTGGCCACCCTTCATCTGTACGAGTAAATCCCATTCAGCTATCAACCAGCTTTGCCCCACTTGAAACGGACCTATCAAATCAAATGTTATTTGTCACATGGGCCGAATATAACTGTGAAATGCTGACTTACAAGCCCTTAACCAACAATGCAGTTCAATAAATATCCCTGGGAGTCAGCAAGGATCCTGGGTGTATTCTCACAGTTGCCCAATGGCACCCTCCCCAACGACCACCACAGTTCAGCAGGTCGCTTCCCCATCGGACTCCATTACGAAAACCATCATTGTGGGCCACTTGATGATGAGAGATTTTGGCCTGTCTACGTTTTGTGGACCGACCAAGGTCCACTGGTACCTAGGAGCCCGTGTCCTCCTGTTCTCTTAACTACGGTTCTGTACAACTACTCCAATTTTGATTTCTTTGTCATTCACATACAAAAGTTTGGGATCACTTAGAAATGTCCTTGTTTGTGAAAGAAAAGTATATATTTTTTGTCCATTAACCTCTTGGTGACAGAGGGCAGTTTTTCATGTCCGGATGAAATGCATTCCCAAATTCAACTGCCTGCTACTCATCCCCAGAAGATAAGATAAGCATATTATTAGTAGATTTGGATAGAAAACACCCTGACATTTCTAGAACTGTTTGAATCATGTCTGTGAGTATAACAGAACAGATTTGTTTTTGAGGTCACTCGCTTTCCAAAGTGTTTCAAAGTGTTTAATTGGGAATCCAGATTTCTAAGGGACAGTTCCTATCGCAGTTCCTATCGCTTCCACAGTTCCTTGCAGTTCCTATCGCTTCCACTGGATGTCAACAGTCTTTAGAAATCTGTTGAGGTTATTATTTTGTGTAATGAAGAAGTACAACCATCTTGAATGAGGGTCACTTGAAGTGTACTGTTAGATAGAGGCGCATGACCAGAAAGCTACAGTTTGTTTTCCTCCTATATTGAACACAGATCATCCCGTCTTCAATTTTATAGATTATTTACTTTAAAAAATACCTAAAGTCGTATTACAAAAGTAGTTTGAAATGTTTTGGCAAAGTTTACAGTATCAGTTTTGAGATATTTTGTAGTCATGTTGCGCAAGTTGGAACCGGTGTTTTTTAGATCAAACGCGCCAAATAAATGGACATTTTGGATATATATGGACGGAATTAATCGAACGAAAGGACCATTTGTGATGTTTCAGGGACATATTGGAGTGCCAACAGAAGAAGCTCGTCAAAGCTAAGGCATGAATTATATTTTTATTTCTACGTTTTGTGTCTCGCTTGCAGGGTTGAAATATGCTTCTCTCTCTTTGTTTACGGAGGTGCTATCCTCAGATAATAGCATCGTTTGCTTTCGCCGAAAAGCCTTTTTGAAATCTGACATGTTGGCTGGATTCACAACAAGTGTAGCTTTAATTTAGTATCTTACATGTGTGATTTAATGAAAGTTTTATTTTTATAGTAATTTATTTGAATTTGGCGCTCTGCATTTTCCCTGGCTTTTGGCCAGGTAGGCTAGCGTCCCACATATCCCAGAGAGGTTCAAATACCATCAAATTGATCAGAAATACAGTGTAGACATTGTTAATGTTGTAAATGACTATTGTAGATGAAACGGCTTATTTTTAATGGAATATCTACATAGGCGTACAGAGGCCCATTATCAGCAACCATCACTCCTGTGTTACAATGGCACGTTGTGTTAGCTAATCCAAGTTTATCATTTTAAAATGCTAATTGATCATTAGAAAACCCTTTTGCAATTATGTTAGCACAGCTGAAAACTGTTGTTCTGATTAAAGAAACAATAAAACTGGCCTTCTTTAGACTAGTTGAGTATCTGGAGCATCGGAATTTGTGGGTTCGAAAACAGGCTCAAAATGGCCAGAAACAAATAACTTTCTACCGTAAATTGAGGTCTCCAGTCCTCCCTGTCAGAATAAGCAACACAAGACTTGGAAAGCATATCAACTCCTGTAGAAATGACACTATGGTTATTGTGAGTAACCTAATTCATGTTATTTTATCTGTCTTCTATTGAGTTTATAAAAAACTGTTATCTGAGAGGTAAAGGGGAACAAGGTGCTGAAGGCTGAGAGGTAAAGGGGAGGTGCTCCTCTGGTCCTCCTGTAGCTCAGTTGGTAGAGCATGGCGCTTGTAACGCCAGGGTAGTGGGTTCGATCCCCGGGACCACCCATATGTAGAATGTATGCACACATGACTGTAAGTCGCTTTGGATAAAAGCGTCTGCTAAATGGCATATATTATTATTATTATTATTATTATAGGTGCTGAAGGCTGAGAGGTAAAGGGGAGGTGGTGAAGGCTGAGAGGTAAAGGGGAGGTGGTGAAGGCTGAGAGGTAAAGGGGAGGTGGTGAAGGCTGAGAGGTAAAGGGGAGGTGCTGAAGGCTGAGAGGTAAAGGGGAGGTGCTGAAGGCTGAGAGGTAAAGGTGGACAAGGTGGTGAAGGCTGAGAGGTAAAGGGGAGGTGCTGAAGGCTGAGAGGTAAAGGGGAGGTGGTGAAGGCTGAGAGGTAAAGGGGAGGTGGTGAAGGCTGAGAGGTAAAGGGGAACAAGGTGCTGAAGGCTGAGAGGTAAAGGGGAGGTGGTGAAGGCTGAGATGTAAAGGGGGACAAGGTGGTGAAGGCTGAGATGTAAAGGGGGACAAGGTGGTGAAGGCTGAGATGTAAAGGGGAACAAGGTGCTGAAGGCTGAGAGGTAAAGGGGAACAAGGTGCTGAAGGCTGAGATGTAAAGGGGAGGTGGTGAAGGCTGAGAGGTAAAGGGGAGGTGGTGAAGGCTGAGAGGTAAAGGGGAGGTGCTGAAGGCTGAGAGGTAAAGGGGAGGTGCTGAAGGCTGAGAGGTAAAGGGGAGGTGGTGAAGGCTGAGAGGTAAAGGGGAGGTGGTGAAGGCTGAGAGGTAAAGGGGAGGTGGTGAAGGCTGAGAGGTAAAGGGGAACAAGGTGCTGAAGGCTGAGAGGTAAAGGGGAACAAGGTGGTGAAGGCTGAGAGGTAAAGGGGAGGTGGTGAAGGCTGAGAGGTAAAGGGGAACAAGGTGCTGAAGGCTGAGAGGTAAAGGGGAACAAGGTGCTGAAGGCTGAGATGTAAAGGGGAGGTGGTGAAGGCTGAGAGGTAAAGTGGAGGTGGTGAAGGGCTTTGTAAGTCAGAAATAAGATATTTTTAATCAATGCATTTGGAGACAGGGAGTCCGTGGAGTTCACAGTGGACATTAGTGATGTGCTGCCAGGACTTAGTGTGGGTGAGGAGTCGGGCTGCAGAGTTGGAGCTTATGGACGGGGCTTGAGTTAATGCCGGAGAGTATTGAGTTTCAGTAGTCAAGACGTTAGAGGAATGTATGTATGAGGGTTTCAGCGGCAGGACGGGAGAGGGAGGACCTGACTTTTGCGATGTTGCAGTGGTGGAAGAACAAGAATTTGACAGTCTGTCTTATGTCAAATGAGAGGGCGGAGTCCAGGATGTGTGCATGGAGGGAGAGACAGTGGTATCGTTAAAGATGAAACATGAAGCTCGTTTGTTCTCTCTCTTTCTTTCTCTCTCCACACCTCTCTGTCTCAATCCCCTCTCTTTTATATTTTTCCCTCTCTCCCCAGCTAATTGATTGGTTGAGATTAACGAGAGAGGGAGTGAGAGATTGAGATTGAGAGAGAGATAGAGAGAGAGAGAGCGAGAGACTCAATAATTCAAGAAGCAGAATTCTCTCTCTCAAACTTCCTCTCTCTGGGTTTACCGTCCCTTCTTCTGTTGACCACCAGGTGACACTGTAGATCCATCTATTTGTCAGAGAGAGAGAGAAAGAGAGAGAGAGGGGCAAGAGCAGATGAGGGAGAGAGAGAGTGCGGGAAGAGAGAAGGGGGAGTGAGAGGGGAAGAGAGGGACAAAGAGAGAGAGAGAGAAAGGGATACAGAGGGATGGTATGGAGAGAGAGTGAGACAGACAAAGAGAAAGAAAGTTTGGGGGAGACAGAGGAGAGAAAGAGGAGTCAGAGAGGGACTAAGAGAGAGAGAGAGAGAGATACAGAGGGATGGTATGGAGAAAGAGTGAGAAAGACAAAGAGAAAGAAAGTTTGGGGGAGACAGAGGAGAGACAGAGGAGAGAAAGAGAGGGATGGAGTAATGAAGAAAGAGAGAGAATTGTTGCAGCAACAGCCTGTATCTCACTGCTGCAGTAAACTAACATCTGGGCTCTATAACCCACTACATTACAACTCTAAACATATCAACAAATAAACCATTTGCATCTTGTCTTGCAGGGTTTGATGCTTAGAGTCTCCCTGTTTTATTTAGCAGACGAAGAAGGAGAGGTAGGAGAGAGAGTAGAGGAGAGATGGGGGAGAGAGGCAGGAGGGGGAGAGAGGCAGGAGGAGAGATAGGGTAAAGGAGGGGAGAGAGAGGCAGGAGGAGAGAGAGAGAGGGTAAAGGAGGGGAGAGAGGCAGGAGGGGAGAGAGAGGGTAAAGGAGGGGAGAGAGGCAGGAGGGTATAGAGAGGCAGAAGGAGCGAGAGAGAGAGTAAAGAAGGGGAGAGAGAGGCAGAAGGAGAGAGAGGAAGGAGTGTCCACAGAGAGGCAGAAGGAGAGAGAGGCAGGAGGGGAGAGAGAGGCAGGAGGGGAGAGAGAGGCAGGAGGGGCGAGAGAGGCAGGAGGGGAGAGAGGAAGGAGGGGAGAGAGAGAGAGGCAGAAGGAGATAAAGAGAGTAAAGGAGGGGAGAGAGAGGAAGGAGGGGTAGAGATAGGCAGGAGGGGAGAGGGGCAGGAGGGGAGAGAGACAGGAGGGGAGAGAGGCAGGAGGGGAGAGGGGCAGGAGGAGGAGAGGGGCAGGAGGCGAGGAGAGAGGCAGGAGGGGGGAGAGACACATGAGGGGAGAGAGATGCAGGAGGGGAGAGAGGCAGGAGGGGAGAGAGGGGCAGGAGGGGAGAGAGAGGCAGGAGGAGGGAGGCAGGAGGGGAGAGAGAGGCAGGAGGGCAGGAGAGAGAGGCAATAGGTGAGAGAGGAGAGAAGACATCCGCAGTACACTTTAGTGGACCTTGCTGCTTAGAAAATCACATGCTGATTATATTCAATAGGGCTGTATTTAGGGAATGTCCCTGAGAACATTGTTATGCAGACAGTCCCTTGAACAGGGATGCTCTCTCAAAGAACTGGACTAATACTCACGAGAGAAAAACATACACAGAAAATATAAAATTAACATGGAAAACATTATCCCTGACTTACTGAGATCTTTCAAGGGACATTGGTTCATTGTTAGCCGGAACATCCTGCGCTCTTGGCTAGCAAGGTAGTCCTCTGCATTGGCTATCTATGTAGTCCTCTGTTCCTCTGCATTGGCTAGCTATGTAGTCCTCTGCATTGGCTATCTATGTAGTCCTCTGCATTGACTAGCTATGTAGTCCTCTGCATGGGCTATCTATGTAGTCCTCTGCATGGGCTATCTATGTAGTCCTCTGCATTGACTATCTATGTAGTCCTCTGCATGGGCTATCTATGTAGTCCTCTGCATGGGCTATCTATGTAGTCCTCTGCATTGGCTATCTATGTAGTCCTCTGCATTGGCTATCTATGTAGTCCTCTGCATTGGCTATCTATGTAGTCCTCTGCATTGGCTATCTATGTAGTCCTCTGCATTGGCTATCTATGTAGTCCTCTGCATTGGCTATCTATGTAGTCCTCTGCTCCTCTGCATTGGCTATTTATTTTATTTTTTTCAAACCCCCGAGCTGACAAGGTACAAATCTGTCGTTCTGCCCCTGAACAGGCAGTTAACTCACTGTTCCTAGGCCCCATATTATTACCTGGACATAACCCATCTGTAAATAGCCCACCCAACTACCTCATCCCCATACTGTTATTTGTACATAACCCATCTGTAAATAGCCCACCCAACTACCTCATCCCCATACTGTTATTTGTACATAACCCATCTGTAAATAGCCCACCCAACTACCTCATCCCCATACTGTTATTTGTACATAACCCATCTGTAAATAGCCCACCCAACTACCTCATCCCCATACTGTTATTTGTACATAACCCATCTGTAAATAGCCCACCCAACTACCTCATCCCAAAACTGTTATTTGGTGTGTCTTTTCATTAAACTGAAGATTTATTTATCAAATTATAATTTTTATTTTGCGGTTAACCTGATTACAGAACCTGTTCCTTAATTAACATTTCTCCATATACATTTCATTTGGTTAAAAGGAATAGCTCTTAATTATTAACCGCTCTGCGCACAGAACCCGTTCACGGGATGAAATATACGGTGATCGCTACATAAATAGTCATATTAAACATTCATGAAAATACAAATCTCTCACATGTTTCAAAAGCCTAGAATCTTGCTAATCCAACTGCGTTGTCAGATTTTCAAAAAGGATTTACTGCGAAAGAATACGATGCGATTATCTGAGGATAGAGCCCCATAAAAACCAACTATTTCAACCAGCACAGGCGTAACAAAATCACAAACTGCAATAAAATAAATAGTTTACCTTTGACGATCTTCCTCTGTTTTCAATTCCATCAATGTCATCGCCATTGAAGTTTCATACCGGAAGGAGCAACGCATGTTACGCATAGCGTTGTTTTGGTAAAGCGCATCTTCAGCTGTTTATATATCAATCAGTATGGCGACTAAGTCAGGAAAGCTAAATCTAAGTCTAGATATACACAATTTTTGAAGAAATTGATCGGGAAAATGAGACAGAGATTGTTGGAGGACGATTAATTTAGCGATTCCCAAATGGAGGAATATTTTTTGAACGGAGAGGACATCGTTTTGGTAAGGATTTCTCATGCCAATGCCGTTGTTTGAAATTAGTAATATAACATTTTATTTGTGAAACGAAATAGCCTATTTGAGGCTGTTGAGGGGAGGGCAGGCCCACAACAATGGCCAAAGTGAAATGGAGACAGTAGATACAGCTGGTTTGTTGTAATATAATAGAGACAGTAGATCTAGCTGAAATATCATAATATAAATGAGACGGTAGATCTAGCAGGTCTGTCATAATATAGTAGAGACAGAAGATCAGCTGGTCTGTCATAATATAGTAGAGACAGAAGATCAGCTGGTCTGTCATATTATAATAGAGACAGTAGATCTACCTATTAATATATTCAACCTTATGTTCCCTGTACTCTATATATATCTGTTTATTATACCTGTTGATACAGGGCTCATATGTGAAACTATTCTAACTGAACATTTTCTTTCACAGTGACACTGACTCCGAATGGCAGCCCCCAGTGCCAAGGTGTCCATCCCCCACTGAAGCTGGTTCATCCAGCTCCTGCCACAAGTGGTGTTCCTCTGCCCAAATGTATTTCTGCAGGCATGGATGTGCCTCAGGGGCAAAATGTATTTCTGCAGGCATGGATGTGCCTCAGGGCCCAAATGTATTTCTGCAGGCATGGATGTGCCTCAGGGCCAAAAGGGCACAGCATGGAGGCGTCGCTGTGTTCTTTGCAAAATGAAGTCCCCCATCACCTGCACCACATGCTTGGTGACCCTCTGCTTTACAGCAGAAATAGACTGCTATGGCACCTGGCACCTGGCATCAGCAGTACAATATTGTGTAGAGGATTGAGGGTCTTCCAAATATTGAAAATGACATTTTGTAAATGTATATCTTTTTTTCATGTTTTTTCTCCATTTTCTGGGGGGGGGGGTGTGTTAGAATACCATTTTGGTATTTTGGAAATAGTTATTCCATTCAAAATGTATAACTTCAACAATTTGGCCACTTGGGTACATTTGGGCTACTTGTGTGTATCTGAATGCTTGTTTTGTCTTGTTCATTTTAAAGATGATGATACGATTCAACAATAAAAATGATTTTTATTTTTATTTATTTCATTGTATTATCTAAACCAGATCTATTGTGTTACATTCTCCTACATTCAGTTCACATGTACACAAACTTCAGAGTGTTTTCTTTCAAATGAAACCAAGAATATGCATATCCTTGGTTCTGAGCCTGAGCTACAGGCAGTTAGATTTGGGTATGTCTTCAGGCAGAAATTGAAAAAAGTATGGGGGTAGCTGTAAGAGGCCTCAATACTGCTCCCTTTGGAGGAAGTGCGTGCCCATAGTAAACTGAAAATATTTTTTCCCAAAATTGCTAATATATGCATATAATAATTATTATTGAATAGAAAACACTCTAAAGTTTCTAAAACCGTTTAAATTATGTCTGTTGTAAAGCAGAACTCTCAGGGCAGCCTTTCTCCCAAACTCTCTCTTGTCAAGAGAAAAGTTGGGTCAACTTTGACGTCATCACCCCCACCCTTCCCAGGCAGTTACCGATCTGGGAACAGTATGTATGTGTTCAGCGCGATGCCTGCTTTGAAATGGCACGTTCATTGTGAGAATCCCGCGAGCCCTCGTCGTTTGGCGGGCAAAAATGTTAGTGTTACTCTCAAATACATGCACTCTATTGCGCGCGGCCGATTTGGGGCACGTTCTTTTCCAAGTAACAGCAATTGAAGGCGGTTTGTCTGTTCGCGCTGATCATTGTTTTACATGTTAAAAACATCATAAAGTTCGATTATGCACATAGTTTGACCAGTTTAGTTGATATATAATATGTAAATTTGAAGTTTTGATGTGCAGGACCAGAAGTCATTTTGGGTGCATTTCAGCTGAAGCTGTTAGCATATGCTAATACAGAGACACACAACGTGAAACCAAACGATGTATTGGGTAAGTATGACTCCTTCTACGTCTTCTGATCGAAGAACATCAAAGGTAAGGGAATATTTATGTGGTTATTTGTGGTTTCTGTGGACTCCAAACGTAGAGGAGACATACTGCTAATATCTTAACGCCGACTCATAGTATAGCCCAGTGAACGATTTCTGTAACGTTAAAAATAAATGTAATACAGTGGTTGCATTAAGAAGAAGTGTATCTTTGTAACTATATGTAGAACATGTATATTTAGTCATGTTTAATGCTTGTTATCTGACGTTATCTGTCAGAGCTATCATCATTTCTCCGGACATTTGAGTAGCATTTTTTGAAATGTCGTCATTG
>NC_060181.1:2857591-2920091 GCF_021184085.1 Oncorhynchus gorbuscha
TAGCGTTGGCTAGCTAGCAGAGTCACCTACGTTAAGGACGACAAATAGCTGGCTAGCTAACCTCGGTAAATTAAGATAATCACTCTAAGACTACACACTCTAAACCTAAACAACACAATTATCTTGGATACGATGATACGAAGACAGCAAAGACAGCTATGTAGCTAGCTAACACTACACTAATCAAGTCGTTCAGTTGAGTGTAATAGTTTCTCCAGTGCAGCTAATCAGTGGACGTTAGCTAGCTGGCTAGTGAAGACTACGTTAGGACGGCGAAATACGATAATTACGCAATTATCTTTGATACAAAGACGGCTATGTAGCTAGCTGAGAAGAAATTGCTAAGATTAGACAAATCAAACCGTTGTGCTATAATGAAATATAATGAAAAAGTTATACTACCCGCGGGAGCGAAGTGCAGATGCGACCACTCGCTCCAACCGGAACCGGAATATCAAGGCAAAGGGTGGAATTATCAAGGCAAAGGGTGGCTGTTTGAAGAATCTCAAATATAAAATATATTTTGATTTGTTTAACACTTTTCTGGTTACTACATCATTGCGTATGTGTTATATTTTAGTTTTGATGTCTCCACTATTATTCTACAATGTAGAAAATAGTAAAAATAATGAAATGAATGAGTAAAACCTTCGACCGGTAGTGTATAGAGAGAGAGAGAGAGAGAGAGACAGAGAGAGAGAGAGACAGAGAGAGAGAGAGAGAGAGAAAGATGGAGAGCAGGTGAGCTTTTAGATGACTGCCCTTCTCCCAGGCTGTCAGAATAACATAGACCCCTCGTCCTCTCGACCCCGCGACCTTCTCCATCTAGATCAGAGCTTCAGTCCATCAGCTGTCCCCCTAACATGTCAAAACAAACACAAGAACAACAACACACACAGAGGGAGAGAGGAAAGGAGGAGGAGAGAGGAGAAAGATGAGAGAGGGAGAGGAGGGGAAGGAGAAGGGATAGAGGCTAAACTATCATTGTTAAACTATCATTCATCATCCATCTTTCTCTTATTCTCTCTCATTCCATTGTTCTCTTTCTCTTATTCTCTCTCCTCTTTCTCTCTCTCTCTCTTATTCTGTCTCGTTCGCTCTCTCTCTCTCTTTCCAATTCTCAAATTTTCTGTCACTCTCTCTCTCTTTCTCACTTCCCCCTCCCTTCATCTCTCCCTCTCTGTCTTTCTTTCATCCCTCCGTCCATCCATCTCTCCATCCAATCCCCTCTGTGTGTGTTTGTACTGTGTCTGCACACTTCTTTCTTCATTGATTGGCTGTGGACTGGGGGAAAATTGGAGCAGTACATTAGATTAACTTTGATGCAGCCCACTACCACACAACAACAGGAGAACAAAAGAAAACCCAAATACTAGCTTCAGTGGAAGAAGAAAAACTGATATACAATAAACACTTTTTTTATGAGACTAAAGTCTAATCTGTAGATTTGTTATTGTGGCCCACAGACAACCAAAGGAATCGGAGAGTGAAGAGGCAGAGAGAGAGAGAGAGGAGAGAGGAATGAGTGAAGAGAGAGGAGAGAGAGGAGAGAGTGGAGACGGAGGAGAGAGGAGAGAGAGGAGAGAGAGGAGACAGGAGGAGAGAGAGGAGAGAGAGGAGACAGGAGGAGAGAGAGGAGAGAGAGGAGAGAGAGGAGACGGAGGAGAGAGGAGAGAGAGGAGAGAGAGGAGACAGGAGGAGAGAGAGGAGAGAGTGGAGACGGAGGAGAGAGAGGAGAGAGGGGAGAGAGAGGAGAGAGGACTGAGAGTGGAGACGGAGGAGAGAGAGGAGAGAGAGGAGAGAGAGGAGAGAGTGGAGACGGAGGAGAGAGGAGAGAGAGGAGAGAGAGGAGACAGGAGGAGAGAGAGGAGAGAGTGGAGACGGAGGAGAGAGAGGAGAGAGAGGAGAGAGAGGAGACGGAGGAGAGAGAGGAGAGAGAGGAGAGAGAGGAGACGGAGGAGAGAGAGGAGAGAGAGGAGAGAGGAATGAGTGGAGAGAGAGGAGAGAGAGGAGAGAGAGGAGACGGAGGAGAGAGAGGAGAGAGAGGAGAGAGGAATGAGTGGAGAGAGAGGAGAGAGAGGAGAGAGAGGAGAGAGTGGAGACGGAGGAGAGAGAGGAGAGAGAGGAGAGAGAGGAGAGAGGAATGAGTGGAGAGAGAGGAGAGAGAGGAGAGAGAGGAGAGAGAGGAGAGAGGAATGAGTGGAGAGAGAGGAGAGAGAGGAGAGAGAGGAGACGGAGGAGAGAGAGGAGAGAGAGGAGAGAGAGGAGAGAGGAATGATTGGAGACAGGAGGAGACAGGAGGAGAGAGAGGAGAGAGAGGAGACAGGAGGAGAGAGAGGAGAGAGTGGAGACGGAGGAGAGAGAGGAGAGAGAGGAGAGAGAGGAGAGAGTGGAGACGGAGGAGAGAGAGGAGAGAGAGGAGAGAGAGGAGAGAGTGGAGACGGAGGAGAGAGAGGAGAGAGAGGAGAGAGAGGAGAGAGTGGAGACGGAGGAGAGAGAGGAGAGAGAGGAGAGAGAGGAGAGAGTGGAGACGGAGGAGAGAGAGGAGAGAGAGGAGAGAGAGGAGAGAGGAGAGAGAGGAGAGAGGAATGAGTGGAGAGAGAGGAGAGAGGAGACAGAGGAGAGAGAGGAGAGAGAGGAGACGGAGGAGAGAGAGGAGAGAGAGGAGACAGAGGAGAGAGAGGAGAGAGAGGAGACGGAGGAGAGAGGAGAGAGAGGAGAGAGGAATGAGTGGAGAGAGAGGAGAGAGAGGAGACAGAGGAGAGAGAGGAGAGAGAGGAGACGGAGGAGAGAGAGGAGAGAGAGGAGACAGAGGAGAGAGAGGAGAGAGAGGAGACGGAGGAGAGAGGAGAGAGAGGAGAGAGAGGAGAGAGGAGAGAGAGGAGAGAGGAATGATTGGAGAGAGAGGAGAGAGAGGAGACAGAGGAGAGAGAGGAGAGAGAGGAGACGGAGGAGAGAGAGGAGAGAGAGGAGACAGAGGAGAGAGAGGAGAGAGAGGAGATGGAGGAGAGAGGAGAGAGAGGAGAGAGGAATGAGTGGAGAGAGAGGAGAGAGAGGAGACGGAGGAGAGAGAGGAGAGAGAGGAGACGGAGGAGAGGAGAGAGAGGAATGAGTGGAGAGAGAGGAGAGAGAGGAGAGAGTGGAGACGGAGGAGAGAGAGGAGAGAGAGGAGAGAGGAATGAGTGGAGAGAGAGGAGAGAGAGGAGAGAGAGGAGACGGAGGAGAGAGAGGAGAGAGAGGAGAGAGAGGAGAGAGGAATGATTGGAGACAGGAGGAGACAGGAGGAGAGAGAGGAGAGAGAGGAGACAGGAGGAGAGAGAGGAGAGAGTGGAGACGGAGGAGAGAGAGGAGAGAGAGGAGAGAGGAATGAGTGGAGAGAGAGGAGAGAGTGGAGACGGAGGAGAGAGAGAGAGAGGAGACGGAGGAGAGTGAGGAGAGAGAGGAGAGAGAGGACTGAGTAGAGAGAGAGGAGAGAGTGGAGACAGAGGAGAGAGAGGAGAGAGTGGAGACGGAGGAGAGAGAGGAGAGAGAGGAGAGATGAATGAGTGGAGAGAGAGGAGAGAGAGGAGAGACAGAGGAGAGAGTGGAGACGGAGGAGAGAGAGGAGAGAGAGGAGACGGAGGAGAGTGAGGAGAGAGAGGAGAGAGAGGACTGAGTAGAGAGAGAGGAGAGAGTGGAGACAGAGGAGAGAGAGGAGAGAGAGGAGAGAGTGGAGACGGAGGAGAGTGAGGAGAGAGAGGAGAGAGGACTGAGTAGAGAGAGAGGAGAGAGTGGAGACAGAGGAGAGAGAGGAGAGAGAGTAGAGAGTGGAGACGGAGGAGAGAGTGGAGAGAGAGGAGAGAGTGGAGAGAGAGGAGAGAGTGGAGAGAGAGGAGAGAGAGGAGAGAGTGGTGATGGAGGAGAGAGAGGAGAGAGAGGAGACGGAGGAGAGTGAGGAGAGAGAGGAGAGAGGACTGAGTAGAGAGAGAGGAGAGAGTGGAGAGAGGAGTAGAGAGGAATGATTGGAGAGAGAGGAGAGAGTGGAGACGGAGGAGAGAGAGGAGAGAGAGGAGACGGAGGAGAGTGAGGAGAGAGAGGAGAGAGAGGACTGAGTAGAGAGAGAGGAGAGAGTGGAGACAGAGGAGAGAGTGGAGACGGAGGAGAGAGTGGAGACGGAGGAGAGAGAGGAGAGAGAGGAGACGGAGGAGAGTGAGGAGAGAGAGGAGAGAGAGGACTGAGTAGAGAGAGAGGAGAGAGTGGAGACAGAGGAGAGAGAGGAGAGAGTGGAGACGGAGGAGAGAGAGGAGAGAGAGGAGAGATGAATGAGTGGAGAGAGAGGAGAGAGAGGAGAGACAGAGGAGAGAGAGGAGAGAGAGGAGAGACAGAGGAGAGAGAGGAGAGAGAAGAATGAATGGAGAGAGAGGAGAGAGAGGAGAGAGGAATGAGTGGAGAGAGAGGAGAGAGAGGCGAGAGTGAAGAGACAGAGGAGAGAGAGGAGAGAGAAGAATGAATGGAGAGAGGAGAGAGGAATGAGTGGAGAGGAGAGAGAGAATGAATGGAGAGAGAGGAGAGAGGAATTGGGAGGAGAGGAGAGAGGAATTAGGGAGAGAGAGGAGAGAGGAATTAGGGAGAGAGAGGAGAGAGGAATTAGTGGGGAGAGAGAGAGAGAGAGGAATTAGGGAGAGAGAGAGGAGAGAGGAATTAGGGAGAGAGAGGAGAGGAATTGGAGAGAGGAGAGGAATTAGGAGAGAGAGAGAGAGGAATTAGGGGGAGAGGGGAGAGAGAGAGAGAGAGAGGAATTAGGGGAGAGAGAGGAGAGAGGAATTAGGGGGAGAGAGAGGAGATTAGGGAGAGAGAGGAGAGAGGAATTAGGGGAGAGAGAGGAGAGAGGAATTAGGGGAGAGAGAGGAGAGAGGAATGAGGGAGAGAGAGGAGAGAGGAATTAGGGGAGAGAGAGGAGAGAGGAATTAGGGGAGAGGAGAGAGGAATGAGTGGAGAGAGAGGAGAGAGGAATTAGGGGAGAGAGAGGAGAGAGGAATTAGGGGAGAGAGAGGAGAGAGGAATTAGGGGAGAGAGAGGAGAGAGGAATTAGGGGAGAGAGAGGAGAGAGGAATGAGTGGAGAGGAGAGAGGAATGAGTGGAGAGAGAGGAGAGAGGAATTAGGGGAGAGAGAGGAGAGAGGAATTAGGGGAGAGAGAGGAGAGAGGAATTAGGGGAGAGAGAGGAGAGAGGAATGAGTGGAGAGAGAGGAGAGAGGAATTAGGGGAGAGAGAGAGGAGAGGAGAGGAATTAGGGAGAGAGAGGAGAGAGGAATTAGGGGAGAGAGAGGAGAGAGGAATTAGGGAGAGAGAGGAGAGAGGAATTAGGGGAGAGAGAGGAGAAAGGAATTAGGGGAGAGAGAGGAGAGAGGAATTAGGGGAGAGGAGAGAGGAATTAGGGGAGAGAGAGGAGAAAGGAATTAGGGGAGAGAGAGGAGAGAGGAATTAGGGAGAGGAGAGAGGAATTAGGGGAATGAGTGGAGGAATTAGGGAGAGAGAGAGAGAATGGGGAGAGGAGAGAGGAATTAGGGGAGAGAGAGGAGAAAGGAATTAGGGGAGAGAGAGGAGAGAGGAATTAGGGGAGAGGGAGGAGAGAGGAGAGAGTGGAGAGAAGAGGGAAGAACAGTCAAATAGACATTTATAACCTTAACGTATTAAGTCTGAAACAGACAGATATTGTAGTGTGGACTAGTATCGTGATAATGTTCAGTTTAGAGGATAGGTAAGACAGTAATCCAAGTGTTAGTTTCATGTACTATGGGTTTCAGCCCAGTAAAGACAGATGATGAAAATTAGTGGGAAAAATATTTTCATTTTTTTTTTACATCTTGTGGTAGGAGGGAGTGAGACAGACATCTGAGGGAGCCCCTCACCACCCCTCCATCCCTCCCTAGATCCTTGTTTCCTCCACCCCTCCATCCCTCCCTAGATCCTTGTTTCCTCCACCCCTCCATCCCTCCCTAGATCCTTGTTTCCTCCACCCCTCCCCGACTCCCTCCCTCCCTCCCTAGAGCTCTAATTCCTCCACCCCTCCACCCTCCCTCCCTAGATTAATTTCCTCCAGCCCTCCCTCCTTAGATCCTTGTTTCCTCCATCCCTCCATCCCTCCCTCCCTAGATCCTTGTTTCCTCCGCCCCTCCATCCCTCCCTCCCTAGATCCTTGTTTCCTCCACCCCTCCATCCCTCCCTCCCTAGATCCCTGTTTCCTCCATCCTTCCATCCCTCCCTCCCTAGATCCCTGTTTCCTCCATCCTCCCTCCCTAGATCCTTGTTTCCTCCACCATTTCATTCCTCCCTCCCTAGATCCTTGTTACCTCCACCCTCCACCCCCCCTCCCTAGATTCCTCCACCCCTTCATCCCTCCCTCCCTAGATTCCTGTTTCCTCCATCCTTCCATCCCTCCCTCCCTCCCTAGATCCTTGTTTCCTCCACCATTTAATTCCTCCCTCCCTAGATCCTTGTTTCCTCCACCCATCCCTGCCTCCCTAGATCCTTGTTTCTTCCAACCCTTCATCCCTCCCTAGATCCTTGTTTCCTCCACCCCTCCATCCCTCCCTCGAACCTTGTTTCCTCCACCCCTCCATCCCTCCCTAGAACCTTGTTTCCTCCACCCCTCCATCCCTCCCTAGAACCTTGTTTCCTCCACCCCTCCATTCCTCCCTAGAATCTTGTTTCCTCCACCCCTCCATCCCTCCCTAGAACCTTGTTTCCTCCACCCTCCATCCCTCCTGTGAGATTTACATTTACATTTAAGTCATTTAGCAGACGCTCTTATCCAGAACCACTTACAAATTGGTGCATTCACCTTATGACATCCAGTGGAACAGTCACTTTACAATAGTGCATCTAAATATCTTAAGGGGGGTGAGAAGGATTACTTTATCCTATCCTAGGTATTCCTTAAAGAGGTGGGGTTTCAGGTGTCTCCGGAAGGTGGTGATTGACTCCGCTGTCCTGGCGTCGTGAGGGAGTTTGTTCCACCATTGGGGGGCCAGAGCAGCGAACAGTTTTGACTGGGCTGAGCGGGAACTGTACTTCCTCAGTGGTAGGGAGGCGAGCAGGCCAGAGGTGGATGAACGCAGTGCCCTTGTTTGGGTGTAGGGCCTGATCAGAGCCTGGAGGTACTGAGGTGCCGTTCCCCTCACAGCTCCGTAGGCAAGCACCATGGTCTTGTAGCGGATGCGAGCTTCAACTGGAAGCCAGTGGAGAGAGCGGAGGAGCGGGGTGACGTGAGAGAACTTGGGAAGGTTGAACACCAGACGGGCTGCGGCGTGGAGAGAGCGGAGGAGCGGGGTGACGTGGGATTGAGGTGTATATACTTGAGTGTTGCTCTTAAGGTTTATCTCACTATTACAACGCAAAAACACCAGCATAGTGTTGGATACAGCCAGGGAGTGCAGTGGCCTGTGTATTTTTAACACACTGTCTAATTGTTTTTCCGTGAGGCCCCAAATAATGATTAATTAGCTAAAGATTGACCAGCCCATCTGGCATATGGCAGAATTACCCTGTGGCCAGTCCGTCCCTGGATGGAGGTTTATCTGAGTGTTGACATTACATGGGTATCCATCTGGCATATGGCAGTAATGGGGAGGATTTATTCACATGTTGGTCATTTGGAAGATGCTCATCTGAGGATGCATACATAATATTGTGTAATATGATTTCTGTAGCCTAAATAATAACCTTCCACAAACTGTCAGAGACAATCACTGCGCTAATAGGAACAAGCGAGATTATTCAGAGGTTTGACAGTGATTCATAGAAAATAAAGAGTGAGTGGGCGAGGGAAAGGGAGAGAGAAAATGAAAAGAGTGAGTGATAAAGGCAACTGCTAAGCTTGCTTGTTATTCTCAGTCAATCTTTAATTTGCTCTCTCTCTCTCTCTCTCTCTCTCTCTCTCTCTCTCTCTCTCTCTCTCTCTCTCTCTGTCTCTCTCTGTCTCTCTCTGTCTCTCTCTCTCTCTCTCTCTCTCTCTCTCTCTCTCTCTCTCTCTCTCTCTCTCTCTCTCTCTCTCTCTCTCTCTCTCTCTCTCTCTCTCTCCTCTATTTATTTACTTTCTTTATTTACTCTCTCTCATCTCTTTAAATGCTTAGAGGGTTTTAATGCCCTCTTCAACCTCTCTCTCTCTCCCCTCAGGCAACTCCAGTCCTATGTAATTGACTCTTCACATTGGAGAGGCAAAAGAGTTTCTGAATATTGGACATGATATTCAACTAATAGTACAGGGCGAAGCCTGCTTTGTGAGACGATAATTAATTGCTTACTCCGGGGCTCCTAATTGCCAACAGTTGCCAGTATTAGGTAATTAGCGGGGCAGTTTGACAGCTCTGAATGGTTGTCAGTCGACGGGGAAAGTGGGAAGGGAGAGGGAGAGTGTGCTAAGCAGGGTTGGAGAGTGGGAAGCAGAGGGACGAGCGGGTGTTGATCAGTACTTGGGGTGTGTGACATAATTGGTCTTTATTTCTATAGAGGTTGTTGCTTCTTCCAGTGTCAGCCTAGCCTGCACCAGACCCATCAGCACTGTACCTGTCCCATCAGCACTGCACCAGCCTCTTCAGCACTGCACCAGCCTCTTCAGCACTGCACCAGCCTCTTCAGCACTGCACCAGTCCCATCAGCACTGCACCAGCCCCATCAGCACTGCACCAGACCCATCAGCACTGCACCTGTCCCATCAGCACTGCACCAGCCTCTTCAGCACTGCACCAGCCTCTTCAGCACTGCACCAGCCTCTTCAGCACTGCACCAGCCTCTTCAGCACTGCACCAACCCATCAGCACTGCACCAGTCCCATCAGCACTGCACCAGACCCATCAGCACTGCACCAGACCCATCAGCACTGCACCTGTCCCATCAGCACTGCACCAGTCCCATCAGCACTGCACCAGACCCATCAGCACTGCACCAGTCCCATCAGCACTGCACCATTCCCATCAGCACTGCACCAGTCCCATCAGCACTTCAGCCTTCCCATCAGCACTGCACCAGCCCCAGCAGCATAGCTTTAGGGTCCTTACACCTCACCCCTTGTGACAAATTTAGACATACCTTGTCCCCACTAGCCCCTCTCCTCCCTCGCACGAAATTAGATCAATCTAGTGGGCCATTAGGAACCAACGTCCCTCTTGTTCCTGGGAGGAGAGATGTGGAAACCTACCCAGCCTTGTTACATTACAACTTGTTCCAAACGTAAAAACTTTATTTTCAAAAGCCAATAGATGTGTTACGGCTGTTGGGTCATTCTGAGGGTTTATTTTCTGCATGATGGGTATTTTTAGTAGCAGTAGTAACGGTTTGGGTACAAATCAATGCATCTCACAAAATACATTTGTAATTAATACCAACGGATGGATGATGGGTGAAATCTCTGCAAACTTCATTGGCAGTTGTGGTGCTACAGTACAGTGACAATGGGTAAGTTAACCTTGATTCATTGTCATTTAAATTAGCTAGTTGTTTAGTTCAGGTAGATTACATGGCTACCTTAATAGTTATCACTAGATTGCTCAATAGCTAGAATAAGCAAGCTAATGCTAGGAGCTAGCTAGTGTCGTGTCTTTACTATCATTAAATTAAGACTTAGTTTTTATCAAAGATTCTCAGTAATTAGCATTTACACGATTAAACTGATTAATCATGTAACTGTAATTAACTAGAAAGTTGCACACACAAACAAACAAAGTAAATATGGTTACAAGAAATGATAGGGGAATGTGCCCCTAGTGGGCTAAACCGGCATGGCGGCTTGTTAGACAAAAGGGGAGTGGAGGTCAGCCGAGAAGTCACTACTTTATAACAGTTGAAATGCTAATCCTTTGCACATGAACGCTCACTCATTCTGGAACAATTGCAATCAATATATATATTTACATTCAGTGTGTCGTCGGGGTCTCTGTTGAACAGTTTGTTTCTGTTGGAGAGTGTCCGTTCTCTCTCTCTCTCTGTCGTGGTTAGAATGGATAGTTCAGAGTGACATTCATTCATGTCGATATAGGATAGATGTTTCGGCGGTTGTCGGTCTTCGCATTCAATGATACCAAATTCCTAGCTGCAGACTAGTAATCAATATCAAAGACTTGTTCTTATTCTGTCGGTATCGACAGAGTTGCAATCTACTGCAGAGATACCCTGCAAAATTCTGTCATACTTTCCAGGTCTATGCCCAAACAGTTCGACCTTCTAATTAAAAAAATTAATCTCTCCAGAAATAAGTATCTCATTGTTGCCGCCTGCTATCGACCCCCGTCAGCTCCCAGCTATGCCCTGGACACCATCTGTGAATTGATCGCCCCCCATCTATGGGTCCACGGTCAAACGACCACCCATCATCACTGTCAAACGCTCCCTAAAACACTTCTGCGAGCAGGCCTTTCTAATCGACCTGGCCCGGGTATCCTGGAAGGATATTGACCTCATCCCATCAGTTGAGGATGCCTGGTCATTCTTTAAAAGTAACTTCCTCACCATCTTAGACAAGCATGCTCCGTTCAAAAAATGCAGAACTAAGAACAGATACAGCCCTTGGTTCACTCCAGACCTGACTGCCCTCGACCAGCACAAGAACATCCTGTGGCAGACTGCAATAGCATTGAATAGTCCCTGCGATATGCAACTGTTCAGGGAGGTCAGGAACCAATACACGCAGTCAGTCAGGAAAGCAAAGGCCAGCTTTTTCAAGCAGAAATTTGCATCCTGTAGCTCTAACTCCAAAAAAGTTCTGGGACACTGTAAAGTCCATGGAGAACAAGAGCACCTCCTCCCAGCTGCCCACTGCACTGAGGCTAGGTAACACGGTCACCACTAATAAATCGGTGATAATCGAAAACTTCAACTAGCATTTCTCAACGGCTGGCCATGCCTTCCTCCTGGCTACTCCAACCTTGGCCATCAGCTCCCCCCCCCCCCCCACAGCTACTCGCCCACGCCTCCCCAGCTTCTCCTTTACCCAAATCCAGATAGCAGATGTTCTGAAAGAGCTGCAAAACCTGGACCCGTGGAAATCAGCTGAGCTTGACAATCTGGACCCTCTATTTCTGAAACTATCCGCCGTCATTGTCGCAACCCCTATTACCAGCCTGTTCAACCTCTCTTTCATATCGTCTGAGATCCCCAAGGATTGGAAAGCTGCCGCAGTCATCCCCCTCTTCAAAGGGGGAGACACCCTGGACCCAAACTGTTACATAGCTATATCCATCCTGCCCTGCCTATCTAAGGTCTTCAAAAGCCAAGTCAACAAACAGGTGACTGACCATCTCGAATCCCACCTTACCTTCTCCGCTATGCAATCCGGTTTCCGAGCCGGTCACGGGTGCACCTCAGCCACGCTCAAGGTACTAAACGATATCATAACCGCCATCGATAAAAGACAGTACTGTGCAGCCGTCTTCATCGACCTGGCCAAGGCTTTCGACTCTGTCAATCACCATATTCTTATCTGCAGACTCAGTAGCCTCGGTTTTTCTAATGACTGCCTTGCCTGGTTCACCAACTACTTTGAAGACAGAGTTCAGTGTGTCAAATCGGAGGGCATGTTGTCCAGTCCTCTGGCAGTCTCTATGGGGGTACCACAGGGTTCAATTCTCGGGCCGACTCTTTTCTTTGTATATATCAATGATGTTGCTCTTGCTGCGGGCGATTCCCTGATCCACCTCTACGCAGACGACACCATTCTGCATACTTCTGTCCCTTCCTTGGACACTGTGCTATCTAATCCCCAAACGAGCTTCTATGCCATACAACACTCCTTCCGTGGCCTCCAACTGCTCTTAAACGCTAGTAAAACCAAATGCATGCTTTTCAACCGTTCGCTGCCTGCACCCGTACGCCCGACTAGCATCACCACCCTGGATGGTTCCGACCTAGAAAATGTGGACATCTATAAGTGCCTAGGTGTCTGGCTAGACTGCAAACTCTCCTTCCAGACTCATATCAAACATCTCCAATCCAAAATCAAATCTAGAGTCGGTTTTCTATTTCACAACAAAGCCCCTTCACTCACGCCACCAGCAAACTGGATGCAGTTTATCACAGTGCCATCCGTTTTGTTACTAAAGCACCTTATACCACCCACCACTGTGACCTGTATGCTCTAGTCGGCTGGCCCTCGCTACATGTTCGTCGCCAGACCCAATGGCTCCAGGTCATCTACAAGTCTATGCTAGATAAAGCACCGCTTTATCTAAGTTCACTGGTCACGATGGAAACATCCACCCGTAGCACGCGCTCCAACAGGTGTATCTCACTGATCATCCCTGAAGCCAAAACCTCATTTGGCCGCCTTTCGTTCCAGTACTCTGCTGCCTGTGACTGGAACGAATTGCAAACGTCTCTGAAGTTGGAGACTTTAATCTCCCTCACCAACTTTAAACATCTGCTATCTGAGCAGCTAACCGACCGCTGCAGCTGTACATAGTCCATCGGTATATAGTCCACCCAATTTACCTACCTCATCTCCATAAGGTTTTTATTTTATTTACTTTTCTGCTCTTTTGCACACCAGTATCTCTACCTGCACATGTTCATCTGATCATTTATCACTCCAGTGTTAATCTGCTAAATTGTAATTATTCACTCCTATGGCCTATTTATTGCCTACCTCCTCATACCTTTTGCACACAATGTATATAGATTCTCTTTTTTTTCTATTATGTTATTGACTTGTTTATTGTTTACTCCATGTGTAACCCTGTGTTGTTGTCCCTCCACTCTATGCTTAATCTTGGTCCCTCCATCTCAAATGAGAACTTGTTCTCAACTAGCCTACCTGGTTAAATAAAGGTGAAATAAAAAATAAATAAAATCGATAGTCTAAGAGTTTAACCACGTCTTATGGTTAAAGATTCAGCCATCTACTCAAACCTCTCGTTATCGAGGTAAGCTGGTCTGCAACCTTTGTCCTCCCTCCATCTGAGTGAAACATGGTCTGTTGATAGAAAACCCAGTGGGTTTATTCGGAAGTGCAGAAAAGGGTCCCAGGATGCCCAACAAAACTGTGCCATGGGACCCCCTCTCCATTTCTACTCCAAAAGGGAATTGGAAATCTTCTAACTCCACCCCTGCCATCCTGTTAAAGGGAGCGATCCATGACCCAGCCAGTGAAAGTGCAGGGCGCCAATTTAAAAACATAAAACATCTCATCTAAAATTCCACAAACATGCATGTATCCATACCATTTTCTCTTGTTGTTAACCTCAACCCTCCCTCCATCTCTACTCCAACCACTCCCACCATCTCTACTCCACCCCCTCCCTCCATCTCTACTCCACCCCCTCCTCCATCTCTACTCCACCCCCTCACCCTCCATCTCTATTCCACCCCTCCCTCCATCTCTACTCCACCCCTCCCTCCATCTCTACTCCACCCCCTCCCACCATCTAAAAAATGAATCCACCCCCTCCCTCCATCTCTACTCCACCTCATCCCTCCATGTTACACAATACATGTATGTTTTGTTCCATCTCTATTTCCACCATATTAGTTTACATTGGCCTTACTCCACTAGTTTAAAAACATCCAGTAATTTATAGCCCATCCCTCCCTCCATCTAGATGATCCATATCCCCTCCCTCCATCTCTATCCACCCCCTCCTAACCATCTCTACTCCCCCCCTCCCTCCATCAGCACGCCAAATTAAAAATAATGATATATAATCAAACCATTAAATCCCTCCATCTCTAAACTCCACCAAATCCCCACCATCAGATTTAAAAAGGGTTTTTCCACCCCTCCCTCCATCTCTGATGACAGCACCAATAAACCTCCATCTCTACCCACCACCTCCAGAAATAAAATATAAATCATGCCCTACCCCTCCATCTCTACTCCATTTTGTCCCCTGCCACCAGATCCAGAAAAACAGCTCTACTCCACCCCCTCCAACCAACTCTCCTCCACCCCCTCCCACCATCTCTACTCCACCCCCTCCCTCCATCTCTACTCCACCCCCTCCCTCCATCTCTACTCCACCCCTCCCTCCATCTCTACTCCACCCCTCCCACCAGCTCTACTCCACCCCCTCCCTCCATCTCTACTCCACCCCTCCCTCCATTCTACTCCACCCCTCCCACCATCTCTACTCCAGCCCCTCCCTCCATCTCTACTCCACCCCCTCCCTCCATCTCTACTCCACCCCTCCCTCCATCTCTACTCCACCCCCTCCCTCCATCTCTACTCCACCCCTCCCACCATCTCTACTCCACCCCTCCAACCATCTCTACTCCACCCCTCCCTCCATCTCTACTCCACCCCTCCCTCCATCTCTACTCAACCCCCTCCCTCCATCTCTACTCCACCCCCTCCCACCAGCTTTACTCTCCCCCCCTCCCACCAGCTCTACTCCATCCCCTCCCTCCATCTCTACTCCACCCCCTCCCACCAGCTCTACTCCACCCCCTCCCACCATCTCTACTCCACCCCCTCCCTCCATCTCTACTCCACCCCCTCCCACCATCTCTACTCCACCCCCTCCCTCCATCTCTACTCCACCCCCTCCCACCAGCTCTACTCCACCCCCTCCCTCCATCTCTGCTCCAACCCCTCCCTCCATCTCTACTCCACCCCCCCCACCATCTCTATTCCACCCCCTCCCTCCATCTCTACTCCACCCCCTCCCTCCATCTCTACTCCACCCCCTCCCTCCATCTCTACTCCACCCCCTCCAACCATCTCTACTCCACCCCTCCCACCAGCTCTACTCCACCCCCTCCCTCCATCTCTACTCCACCCCCTCCCACCATCTCTACTCCACCCCCTCCCTCCATCTCTACTCCACCCCTCCCTCCATCTCTACTCCACCCCTCCCACCATCTCTACTCCACCCCCTCCCTCCATCTCTACTCCACCCCCTCCCTCCATCTCTACTCCACCCCCTGCCACCATCTCTACTCCACCCCTCCCACCATCTCTACTCCACCCCCTCCCTCCAGCTCTACTCCACCACCCTCCCTCCATCTCTACTCCACCCCCTCCCACCATCTCTACTCCACCCCCTCCCACCATCTCTACTCCACCCCCTCCCTCCATCTCTACTCCACCCCCTCCCTCCATCTCTACTCCACCCCCTCCCACCATCTCTACTCCACCCCCTCCCTCCATCTCTACTCCACCCCTCCCTCCATCTCTACTCCACCCCTCCCTCCATCTCTACTCCAACCCCTCCCTCCATCTCTACTCCACCCCCTCCCTCCATCTCTACTCCAACCCCTCCCTCCATCTCTACTCCACCCCCTCCCTCCATCTCTACTCCACCCCCTCCCTCCATCTCTACTCCACCCCTCCCTCCGGCTCTACTCCACCCCCTCCCTCCATCTCTACTCCACCCCCTCCCACCAGCTCTACTCCACCCCCTCCCTCCATCTCTACTCCACCCCCTCCCTCCATCTCTACTCCACCCCCTCCCTCCCTCAGTATGTTTAAACATTAATAATCAATCAAATTGTTGATGTCTCTGTGTTCAATACACACAACAAACCATGCTTCTTTTCACATCTTGCTCAACTCTCGACAGTGTTACGCAATTCCTAGATGTCCATACTTCTTCATTGTACAAATGAATAACCTCAACCAAATTCCAAAGACTGGTGACATACAGTTGAAGCGTCGTCAACATACACAAGAAATTACATGATAAATATTCCCTTACCTATCTACATTAAAAAGACCTCCAGGAATCCCAGGTCCACAATAAATGTTTGTTTTGTTCGATAATATCCATTATTTATGTCCAAATACCTTCTTTTGTTATCGCGTTTGGTATACATATCCAAACGCTCATTCTGGTCAGTGTTACATTGGACAAAAACTTCAAAAAGTTATATTACAGGTCGAAGAAACATTTCAAACTAAGTACAGAATCAATCTTTGGGATGTTTTTAACATATAGCTTCAATAAAGTTCCAACCGGATGCCTTCTTGTCGTCATGATCAATGGAACTTAAGTGGATATCATGTGGAATGCGCGTGATCAGAAAATGACTGACTGCCAGACACCTGATACATTCTGCTCCCATTCAGTCCCATAACACAGTAGAAGTCTCATTCAAATTTCGATTGGTGGTTGACATCTAGTGGACTCCCTAGGCATTGCAACATTATTAATATCTCAAGGGGATTTCATTGGGGACTCAAAGCTCAGATTTCTCACTTCCTGTTTTGAGTTCTCCTCAGGTTTTTGCCTGCCATATGAGTTATGTTATACTCACAGACATCATTCAAACAGTTCTAGAAACTCTGTCCAATAATAATAACACTATGCATATATTAGCAACTGAGACTGAGGAGCAGGCCATTAACTTTGGGCAACTTATTCATCCAAGCTACTCAATACTGCCCCCCAGCCATAAGAAGTTAAACAGTCCAAAATCACATTACACAATTTTACAAACAGTATTATCCTCACTCATTCATCTTATAAAACAATTAGATGTAAACATATCTGAGGCTATTGTATAAACTGTGTTATGGTAATGTGGCCGTATTGTCTCCCACGAGTTTCATAAAATTGTACCAAACGGACCAGTTCGTAGCTGGATTCTTCGCCGATCTTTTATACCTTCTCCAGAACACAAATGTTGTTTGTTCTCTATGTCACTCTGTCTCTATACTGTGGCCATGAGGAGATAATCTCCTCCAGGATTTTACGACCTCTCTCTGACCACAGCAGCCTGGGTGTAGGAGGCAGGGAGAGAGGGATGGGGCTTGTTGTACCCAAAGAGGGCAACATCATGGCACTAGCGAGCTTGCCAAATAAATATGAAATTTAGCTAGCTAGCAAGCTCAGCTATCGTTAAATAAATATAATATATTTTAGCTATACTTTTGTCATGAGGCCGTAGGATGTGTTAGTCATTTTAAGGTTGAATGTTACATTAGTTTGTAAGATAGCCTTAACTTTAGGCTATTTATTTTTGCGTTTGGTTATCAACGCAACCAAATATCAACATTTAAAGGATATGTATCTACTGCTAATATTGTTCTATTTGTGCCCCTGATTTAGTCTGGCTTGATTGCAGTTTGTCTACAAATTAATAATTTATATGTTTACGCAGTTCTTAGACTTCTTCATTGCACAAATGAATAACCTCAACCAAATTCCAAAGACTGGTGACATACAGTGGAAGCGGCATCAACATAAACAAGAAATGACATGATAAATATTCCCTTACCTTTGATTGATATGTTTAATTCACATCTCTATCTCAACCAAACAGTAATAAAAAGTAGGACTAAATCAACTGAAAATTGTATTTAAAGTTTGTCATTGATTGATCACCACGTATCGTAATGTAATCTCAACTGAGGTCCAGATAAAATGGTTCTGCTATTAGATGTGCACAGTGATAGTAGTCTGAACAAAAACATAAATCCAACACTCAACCATTTCAAATTTGTACTGAATTGCAGTTCATATAAGGAAATCAGTCAATTGAAATGAATTAATTAGGCCCTAATCTATGGATTACACATGACTGGGAATACAGACATGCATCTGTTGGTCACAGACACATTAAGAACCAGCTAGTATATCGTGTGACATTTTCCTCATACAGTATGAACATCTCCTTCACATAGAGTTGATCAGGCTGTTGATTGGGGCCTGTGGAATGTTGACCCACTGCTCTTCAATGGCTGTGTGAAGTTGCTGGGTATTGGCCGGAACTGCAACACGCTGTGATACACGTTGATCCAGAGCATCCCAAACATGCTCAATGGGTGACATGTCTGGTGAATATGCAGGCCATGGAAGAACTGGGACATTTTTCAGCTTCCAGGAATTGGACGTCAGGATCTCATCATGGTATCTCTGAGCATTCCATTACCATCAATAAAATGCAATTGTGTTAGTGGTCCGTAGCTTATGCCTGTCCCGTTACCATAACCCCACAGCCACCATAACCCCACAGCCACCATAACCCCACAGCCACCATAACCCCACAGCCACCATAACCCCACAGCCACCATAACCCCACAGCCACCATAACCCCACAGCCACCATGGGGCACTCAGTTCACAACGTTGACATCAGCAAACCGGTCACGACGTCATACAAGTCATCTGCCTGGTACAGTTGAAACGGGGATTCATCTGTGAAGAGCAACATTCTACAGGGTGCCAGAGGCCATCGAAGGCTGAAGTCGGTTACGACGCCGAACTGCAGTCAGGTCAAGACTTAGACCAATAAGCTTCCTTGTTTCTGACAGTTTGTGCGGAAATTCTTTGGATGTCCAAACCCACAGTTGTCATCAGTTGTCTGATTGGCTGGTTGGCTGGTTGGCTGGTTGTCTGATTGGCTGGTTGGCTGGTTGGCTGGTTGGCTGGTTGTCTGTTGTCTGGTTGGCTGGTTGGCTGGTTGGCTGGTTGTCTGGTTGGCTGGTTGTGATTGGCTGGTTGGCTGGTTGGCTGGTTGGCTGGTTGGCTGGTTGTCTGATTGGCTGGTTGGCTGGTTGTCTGATTGGCTGGTTGTCTGGTTGGCTGGTTGTCTGGTTGGCTGGTTGGCTGGTTGGCTGGTTGTCTGATTGGCTGGTTGGCTGGTTGGCTGGTTGTCTGATTGGCTGGTTGTCTGATTGGCTGGTTGGCTGGTTGGCTGGTTGGCTGGTTGGCTGGTTGGCTGGTTGGCTGGTTGGCTGGTTGTCTGATTGGCTGATTGGCTGGTTGGCTGGTTGGCTGGTTGGCTGGTTGGCTGGTTGGCTGGTTGTCTGATTGGCTGGTTGGCTGGTTGTCTGATTGGCTGGTTGGCTGGTTGGCTGGTTGGCTGGTTGGCTGGTCTCAGACCATCCTGCAGGTGAAGAAGCCGGGTGTGGAGAGCCTGAGCTGGTTACACGTGGTCTGCGGTTGCAAGGCTGGTTGGACATACTGCCAAATTCTCTAAAATGACATTGGAGGCGGCTTATGGTCATTGATTTGATTTCACACTACATTTATTAAATATATGTTCATGCCTGAGGCAGAAAACAGCACTACAACATAGACTGTACCAGCAGACCTCTCTCTCTGTCTCTCTCTCTCTCTCTCTCTCTCTCTCTCTCTCTCTCTCTCTCTCTCTCTCTCTCTCTCTGTCTCTCTCTCTCTCTCTCTGTCTCTCTCTCTCTCTCTCTCTCTCTCTCTCTGTCTCTCTCTCTCTCTCTCTCTCTCTCGCTCTCTCTCTGAAAGCTATATGTATCTGTAACAGCACGGCTGTGTCTCAGTCTGTCTCTTTAAAGAGATATATTTTATATTAAGGATGTGGAGAAACTGTAGTGTGACAAGATTCATCCTCCTCTGAAATTATTTATTTGTGTTCAGATCACTATTCTGATGAAAATAGAGGGGATCAAAGCACCGTGCTTATCGCTGGTGTGAGAACAGGGAGATAGAAATCATCTGTAATTCACCGCCTGGTATTTCCTACTGCACACTAGAGGAGAGAGGGATATGTGGAGAGGGAGGGAGAAGGAGAGAGCTGGTAAAGCACCACCTGCTTCTCCCTATCCTCTACTAACACATTTTCTCAAACAATAACTCCCACCCCTCTCTCTCTCTATCTATAGGGAATAGGAGGAGAAAGAGGCGATGCTTTCAGACAGGGATGTCAATAGGGAATAGGAGAAGAGACAGGCGGTGCTTTCAGACAGGGATATCAATAGGGAATAGGAGGAGAGACAGGCGGTGCTTTCAGACAGGGATATCAATAGGGAATAGGAGGAGAGACAGGCGGTGCTTCCAGACAGGGATATCAATAGGGAATAGGAGGAGAGACAGGCGGTGCTTTCAGACAGAGAGAGAGAAAGAGAGCGAGGGGGGAAGTTATTGTTTGAGAGAATATGTTAATAAGGAATAGGGAGAGGCAGGCAGTGCTTTCATTAAGAGCTCCCTCTCTTTCTCCCTCCATCTCCTTCTACACCTCTCTCTCCCTCTCCACATATCCCTCTCTCCTCTAGTGTGCAGTAGGAAATACCAGGTGGTAGGTGGTGAATTATAAATTACTTCTATCTCCCTGTTCTCACATCAGAGAGGAACACCAGCGATTAGCACCATGCTTTGATCCGCTGTATTTCATCAGAACAGTGATCTTGGCCTCCCTAGTGGCTCAGTGGTCTAAGGCTGTGCCTCTGCAGATTCTGGGTTCGAGTCCAGGCTCTGTCGCAGCTGGCTGCTACTGGGAGACCCATGAGGCAGCGCTCAATTGGCCCAGTGTCGTCCGGGTTAGGGGAGGGTTTGGCCGGCAGGGATGATGTCCCATCGTTCACTAGCGAATCCTGTGGCAGGCCTGGCACACTGCAAGCTGACACGGTTGCCAGGTGTACTGTGTTTCTTACAACACATTGGTGAGGCTGGCTTTCAGGTTAAGTGTGTATTGTGTCAAGAAGCAGTGAGGCTTGGTTGGGTTGTGTTTCAGAGGACGCTTGGCTCTCGACCTTCACCTCTCCAGAGTCTGTACGGGAGTTGCAGCGATGAGACTACCAATTGTATACCATGAAATTGGGAAGAAAAAGGAGTACATTTTTTAAAATCAATATAACAGTGATTTTAACACAAATAAATAATGTATCTCTTCAAAGACTGAGAAACAGCTATGCTGTTACAGATATATACCTCTTCCAAAGCATTATTCTTTGAAAGAGAGATATCCACAGAGAGAGATCCACAGAGAGAGAGAGAGAGAGAGAGAGAGAGAGAGAGAGAGAGAGAGAGAGAGAGAGAGAGAGAGAGAGAGAGAGAGAGAGAGAGAGAGAGAGAGAGAGAGGAGAGAGAGAGAGAGAGAGAGAGAGAGAGAGAGAGAGGTAGAGAGAGAGAGAGAGAGAGGTAGAGAGAGAGAGAGAGAGATCCACAGAGAGAGAGAGAGAGAGAGAGAGAGAGAGAGAGAGAGAGAGAGAGAGAGAGAGAGAGAGAGAGAGAGAGAGAGAGAGAGAGAGAGATCCACAGAGAGAGAGAGAGAGAGAGATCCACAGAGAGAGAGAGAGATCCACAGAGAGAAAGAGGTGGTGGTTCTAACCACAACAGGTGGTTCTAACTCTATAGTGCCAGGTATTATACAACAGGTGGTTCTAACTCTATAGTACCAGGTATTATACAACAGGTGGTTCTAACTCTATAGTACCAGGTATTATACAACAGGTGGTTCTAACTCTATAGTACCAGGTATTATACAACAGGTGGTTCTAACTCTATAGTACCAGGTATTATACAACAGGTGGTTCTAACTCTATAGTACCAGGTATTATACAACAGGTGGTTCTAACTCTATAGTACCAGGTATTATACAACAGGTGGTTCTAACTCTATAGTACCAGGTATTATACAACAGGTGGTTCTAACTCTATAGTACCAGGTATTATACAACAGGTGGTTCTAACTCTATAGTACCCGGTATTATACAACAGGTGGTTCTAACCACAACAGTTGGTTCTAATCTATAGTACCAGGTATTATACAACAGGTGGTTCTAACTCTATAGTACCCGGTATTATACAACAGGTGGTTCTAATCCTGAACACTGATTTCTTAAAATCGCATTCTAGCCAGTGTCTATTCCACAAGTCACCACCGGCTAATGTTAAAATGCCTATTTACTCTGTTCCATCTGCCTGCGCAATATACCATCTCATCAGCCCAGCCAGGCAATGTATAAACTTGATCTCCACTATAAAAAAGCATCTAGACATTATCTCACATGTCTTTTAGACTAACATTTAGTTTTCAACAGAGGAGATTTTCTTACAAACCTTGTCTGTCCGTCTCTCCGACATCTGCAACATTATTTCAATATTCAAATTCCATCTAGTGTTGTCCCATAGTAATGAACGTGTTGTGAGTCGGTGTCACGTTGTGATTGGATGATTGGAGACAGGCGTAACGGCGTTCGTTTGTCGAAAGAGAGTCGGACCGAAATGCAGCGTGGTGGTTACTCATGTCTTTAATGTAGAAGAGCGATACATGAAATAACTTAATAAATAATAAACAAAACAACAAAACGACACGTGAAAACCTTTACAGCCTGTCTGGTGAACACTAACACAGAGACAGGAACAATCACCCACAAAATACACAGTGAAACCCCGGCTACCTAAATATGGTTCCCAATCAGAGACAACAAGAATCACCTGACTCTGATTGAGAACCGCCTCAGGCAGCCAAGCCTATACTAGACACACCCCTAATCAACCACAATCCCAATGCCTACAAAAACCCCAATACGACAACACAATAAACCCATGTCACACCCTGGCCTGAACAAATATATAACGAAAACACAAAATACAATGACCAAGGCGTGACAGACAGGCGCAGGATTATGTCATTTTGGGGTGTTAATACTCCACCCAAAATATACAACATGCCATGAAAAGGCACGGGGACGAAGCCGAAAACAAACACGTATTCAAAAACAAAACAAAGGGATGTAACCCAAACAAAAAAGCGAAGTTAAACCAGTAATATCAACACACGGGATGAGACCCGTAATAACAACACACAGGATGAGACCCGTAATAACAACACACTGGACGAGACCCGTAATAACAACACACAGGACGAGACCCGTAATAACAATACACAGGACGAGACCCGTAATAACAATACACAGGATGAGACCCGTAATAACAACACACAGGACGAGACCCGTAATAACAATACACAGGACGAGACCCGTAATAACAATACACAGGATGAGACCCGTAATAACAACACACAGGATGAGACCCGTAATAACAATACACAGGATGAGACCCGTAATAACGACACACAGGACGAGACCCGTAATAAAAACACACAGGATGAGACCCGTAATAACAATACACAGGATGAGACCCGTAATAACGACACACAGGACGAGACCCGTAATAACAACACACGGGACGAGACCCGTAATAACAACACACAGGACGAGACCCGTAATAGCTACACACAGGACGAGACCCGTAATAACAACACACAGGAATGAGACCCGTAATAACAACACACAGGACGAGACCCATAACAACTACACACAGGACGAGACCCGTAATAACTACACACAGGACGAGACCCGTAATAACTACACACAGGAATGAGACCCGTAATAACAACACACAGGACGAGACCCGTAATAACAATACACGGGACGAGACCCGTAATAACAATACACAGGACGAGACCCGTAATAACTACACACAGGACGAGACCCGTAATAACAATACACAGGACGAGACCCGTAATAACAATACACAGGACGAGACCCGTAATAACTACACACAGGAAGAGACCCGTAATAACAACACACAGGACGAGACCCATAATAACAACACACAGGAATGAGACCCGTAATAACAACACACAGGACGAGACCCGTAATAACAATACACAGGACGAGACCCGTAATAACAACACACAGGACGAGACCCGTAATAACAACACACAGGACGAGACCCGTAATAACAACACACAGGACGAGACCCGTAATAACAACACACAGGACGAGACCCGTAATAACAACACACAGGACGAGACCCGTAATAACAACACACAGGACGAGACCCGTAATAACAACACACAGGACGAGACCAGTAATAACAATACACAGGACGAGACCCGTAATAACAATACACAGGACGAGACCCGTAATAACAACACACAGGACGAGACCCGTAATAACAACACACGGGACGAGACCCGTAATAACAACACACAGGACGAGACCCGTAATAACGACACACAGGACGAGACCAGTAATAACAACACACAGGACGAGACCCGTAATAACAATACACGCAGCGGGAAATCCTAAACAAGAAAGCACAGGTACTCAGAACACCAACGGATCTGGGAACAATAACCGACAAGACAATGGTGAACAGAGGACACATATGAACAGTTACTAATTACAGGTAATGGGTACCAGGTGTGCGTAATGAGACAAGACAACGGTGAACAGAGGACACATATGAACAGTTACTAATTACAGGGAATGGGAACCAGGTGTGCGTAATGAGACAAGACAGTCCAGGGTTGGTGGTAAATGAATCCATTTCAGTGACACCTAGAAGGCCGTGACCTCCGGAGCTGGTGAACGGAATGAACAGCAGTATCGGGGGAATCCGTGACATTCGGATGAGACAGATAGACAGGCAGGCAGGCAGGCAACGTTTCTCAGCCAGTCGAAATCATGAATCAGCTGGCATCATTTTTATATAGATACATACAAATAAATGTCAAATGAAAAAAGGTCAAACGAAACGAAGTGCATCTTAGTTTGCAGTCTTTGCAGCTTCAGTTTGAAGTGATTGTGTTAGATGTGTTGTTGACTAGCTCCTCTGAACAACAACAGTGTCCTAACGAGAGAGCACATTTTCTACGTGAAATCACTCCTCATTAGCTCCTTCTTATGGATGTATCCAAATAAATGTCACTAGAAAACAGGTTGAACAAATGCAAATACAGCTGCCGTTGTTATTCTGGCTGCACTGTTTGACGTGACTGTAAATTAGCCGTAGTTGGCTAGCTAGCAAGGGATTAGAACGTTGACAGCCAATGGGAAGGGATTAGAACGTTGACAGCCACTGGGAAGGGATTAGAACGTTGACAGCCAATGGGAAGGGATTAGAACGTTGACAGCCAATGGGAAGGGATTAGAACGTTGACAGCCACTGGGAAGGGATTAGAATATTGACAGCCAATGGGAAGGGATTAGAACGTTGACAGCCAATGGGAAGGGATTAGAACGTTGACAGCGAATGGGAATGGATTAGAACGTTGACAGCCAATGGGAAGGGATTAGAATGTTGACAGCCAATGGGAAGGGATTAGAACGTTGACAGCCAATGGGAAGGGATTAGAACGTTGACAGCCAGTAGTATGGCAATGGAACATTTAGAACGAACGACTGGGTCACGTCTCTGGCAACCAAACCGATGGAACGAACGACCATCCTAGCTTTGTGTCGGGACTATATCTTGGGAAAGGATGAAATAGTATCAATACATTTTACTCAAAATAAGGTTATAAAAAATTATTGGTCAATCATTATTTGAAAATGTTTGCAACCCGATGTAAATAACAGAAACAATAACAGAAACACTTAACCACTAAAACATATGGACTCCAGTAGAAATCTACACAGTGGAGAGAAGAGCGGAAGGAAAAGGAATCTAATTTATCAGAGAAAGAAAGTGCCAATAGCGGATATTAAGATGGGAAAAAGAATACAGACACTGGACAGAGGAACTCTGCCTAGACGGACAGCATCCCGGAGTCGCCTCTTCACTGTTGACGTTGAGACTGGACAGAGGAACTCTACCTAGAAGGCCAGCATCCCGAGGTCACCTCTTCACTGTTAACGTTGAGACTGGACAGAGGAACTCTAACTAGACGGACAGCATCCCGGAGTCGCCTCTTCACTGTTGACGTTGAGACTGGACAGAGGAACTCTACCTAGAAGGCCAGCATCCCGAGGTCACCTCTTCACTGTTGACGTTGAGACTGGACAGAGGAACTCTGCCTAGACGGACAGCATGCCGGAGTCGCCTCTTCACTGTTGACGTTGAGACTGGACAGAGGAACTCTGCCTAGACGGACAGCATGCCGGAGTCGCCTCTTCACTGTTGACGTTGAGACTGGACAGAGGAACTCTGCCTAGAAGGCCAGAATCCCAGAGTCGCGTCTTCACTATTGACGTTGGTTAGAGCCAGTTTGCGCTGCTTCTATGATAGGGATGGCGCCCAAGGGGAAGGCTGCCGTCTTATCCAACCATATTCTTTTTTTTCATTTTTTTCGTGTTGTTTTGCGTTGTTCGTAACTTGTTTTGTACGTAATAATGCTGCTACCATCTCTTATGACCGAAAAGAGCCTCTGGACATCAGAGCTATGATTGCTCACCTCAAACTGGAAGAAGAGTTCTTCAATGAGCCGGACGGGAGGGATATAATACAGACCACCGACCAGGCCCAGATCCCCGTTATTCAGTAGAGAAGGAAACTGAGATTTAATGGAAAAAGATTTGGGTGCCTTGTGAGGATCAGGCGACGAGTGGCTAATCTGCCCTTGCCTTCTGTCATGCTAGTTAATGTTCAATCTCTGGAAAATACATTTGACAAATCCTACCAACGGGACACTAAAAACTGTAATATCTTATGTTTCACCCAGTCGTGGCTAAACGACGACATTAAGTACAGCTGGCTGGTTATACACTCCATCGGCAGGACAGAACAGCAGCCTCTGGTAAGACATGGGGCGGGGGCCTATGAATTTATGTAAACAACATCTAGTGCATGATATCTAAGGAAGTTTCGAGGTTTTGCTCGCTTGAGGTAGAGTATCTCATGATAAGCTGTGGACCACACCATCTACATAAAGAGGTTTCCTCTGTACTTTTCATAGCTGTCTACATACCAGCATCGGTTTTAGACTGATGCTGGCACTAAAACCGCACTCAATGAGCTGTATAACGCCTCCATTACATGACATTCTCCTTGACATTACATCCTTACAGAAACATAGAAACATTTTCAAGCCAAGTAGAGTCACGAAAGTCAGAAATAGCAATAATTATTATTATATAATAATAATTATATATATAATAATTATTATAATAGCAATAATCTCTATTGCACTCCACACTGCCCTTTCACACCAGGACAAAAGGAACACCTATGTGAGAATGCTATTCATTGACTACAGCTCAGCGTTTAACACCATTGTGCCCTCAAAGCTCATCAATAAGCTAAGGATCCTGGGACAAAACACATCCCTCTGTGACTGGATCCTGGTCTTCCTGACGGGCCGACCCCAGGTGGTAAGGAGAGGTAACAACACCTCGCCACGCTCATTCTCAACCCAGGTGACCCTCAGGGATGCATGCTCAGTCCCCTCCTGTACTCCCTGTTCACTCATGACTGCATGGTCAGGCACGACTCCAACACCATCATTACGTTGATGATAAAACGGTGGTCTGATAGATAAGTTAACGGAAAAAAATGGGTGGAGGAGTTTAATCATAAACCCAAATTGAGAACCTTTTGTTTGATTCAGGGTGAATTGGTGTGTTAGAGATATATTATGTATAACCTACCTAAAAGCAAGAGATCGCTATGTGCACAGGTACAGGTAAGATCAGGGTTATTGCCACTGCGTATTGAAACAGGTCGAGGTGAAATGGAAGTGGAAAGACTATGTAACTATTGTGACCTTGAAGAAATAGAGAATGAAACTAATTTCCTTTGCCCTTTACTACCATGATATACACTTGTTCCTATTCCAAATAGACCCTGGCTTTATGTGGCTGAGCAATGAGGAGTAACTGATATACACTTGTTCCTATTCCAGATAGACCCTGGCTTTATGTGGCTGAGCAATGAGGAGTAACTGATATACAATTGTTCCTATTCCAGATAGACCCTGGCTTTATGTGGCTGAGCAATGAGGAGTAACTGATATACACTTGTTCCTATTCCAGATAGACCCTGGCTTTATGTGGCTGAGCAATGAGGAGTAACTGATATACACTTGTTCCTATTCCAGATAGACCCTGGCTTTATGTGGCTGAGTAATGAGGAGTAACTGAAATGTTTTTTTTTGTTGTTGTCCATTGTGTATTTCCATTTGCGGAACATTTAGATGAAGTTTGGCATAAAAGAAAAAGGGCTACCTATAATTAAATTGTAAATAAACATAGCTTATATGTGGTAAATGGTACGTGTCTTGTCTCCTACATGAGTAGTCTCTATGTGCCAGACTGTTTTCAAATAACCTTCTCTGTCTTTTTTTCTGTATCTATTTATCAAATCAAATCAAATCAAATCAAATGTATTTATATAGCCCTTCGTACATCAGCTGATATCTCAAAGTGCTGTACAGAAACCCAGCCTAAAACCCCAAACAGCAAACAATGCAGGTGTAAAAGCACGGTGGCTAGGAAAAACTCCCTAGAAAGGCCAAAACCTAGGAAGAAACCTAGAGAGGAACCGGGCTATGTGGGGTGGCCAGTCCTCTTCTGGCTGTGCCGGGTAGAGATTATAACAGAAAATGACCAAGATGTTCAAATGTTCATAAATGACCAGCATGGTCAAATAATAATAAGGCAGAACAGTTGAAACTGGAGCAGCAGCACAGTCAGGTGGACTGGGGACAGCAAGGAGCCATCATGTCAGGTAGTCCTGGGGCACGGTCCTAGGGCTCAGGTCCTCCGAGAGAGAGAAAGAAAGAGAGAATTAGAGAGAGCATATGTGGGGTGGCCAGTCCTCTTCTGGCTGTGCCGGGTGGAGATTATAACAGAACGTGCCCAAGATGTTCAAATGTTCATAAATGACCAGCATGGTTGAATAATAGTAAGGCAGAACAGTTGAAACTGGAGCAGGAGCATGGCCAGGTGGACTGGGGACAGCAAGGAGTCCTCATGTCAGGTAGTCCTGGGACATGGTCCTAGGGCCCAGGCCAGTTGAAACTGGAGCAGCAGCATGGCCAGGTGGACTGGGGACAGCAAGGAGTCATCATGTCAGGTAGTCCTGGGGCATGGTTCTAGGGCTCAGGTCCTCCGAGAGAGAGAAAGAAGGAGAGAAGGAGAGAATTAGAGAACGCACACTTAGATTTACACAGGACACCGAATAGGACAGGAGAAGTACTCCAGATAAACAAACTGACCCTAGCCCCCGGACACATAAACTACTGCAGCATAAATACTGGAGGCTGAGACAGGAGGGGTCAGGAGACACTGTGGCCCCATCCGAGGACACCCCCCGGACAGGGCCAAACAGGAAGGATATAACCCCACCCACTTTGCCAAAGCACAGCCCCCACACCACTAGAGGGAAATCTCTAGTGGTGTCTGTATATGTTATGTTATGTTTGTACGTATGTACAGTACCAGTCAAAATGTTTGGACACAGCCACTCATTCAATGTTTTTCTCTCTCTCTCTCTCCCCCCTCTCTCTCTCTCTCTCTCTCTCTCTCTCCCTCTCTCTCTCTCTCTCTCTCTCAGCTCCCCTGATAGCTCTCTTGACAACCCCCCCCCCCACATTCACTGAGGAAAGCCAGAGATTGTGCTCCTCATTGACTCATTCAAGACGATAAACTTTTTCTGAAATACAAAGTGGTGGCCAAACACTAGGCATGTCCTGGAGCTGTTGTCAGAGGACAGACTAGAATCACTCAGCCACATCATAATTCACAGAGGCACAAATCACCTGAGGGCCAAGCAGGAAAGAGTGGCCACAGCACTCAAGAGAGTGATTGAAAAAGCCTCTTTCACTTTCCACAATGCAAAAGTGGTTATCTCCACACTGCTACCACAAAAAAATACTTCCCCCCCTGCCACCATACAGCAGTGAATGCAAGCATTTCGCTAGACTGTGCCTCAAAACCTAATGTCTACCTGACTCACCACTCCACCCTGGACTTGAACAGCCTTTACGACCAGGTCCACCTGTACAAGACACCGATACCAAATTTTGCCAGGACCCTGAAGGACGTCACCCTCAACCGCAGTCCCAGCACCTCACACAGGAGCAACAGAGCAACGGACACCCAGCCCTGACCAGCGAGACCCCCTCCCAGACCAGCGAGACCCCATCCCAGAGAGACCCCCTCCCAGACCTGCAAGAGCCCCTCCTGAAGGAACTGCACTGATTGAACCCACACCAAGAGGGTCTACACCCAGAACACAGCATCAACAGCCACACCCCAACCAGCTAAGATCACCCGAAACAAACCCTGGTCACATATCAGACCTCTTTTGCTCACAACCCTAACCCCCGGACCTCAACATGACAGCAGGACATATGCACAGGCCGTGAGCATCGCAACAGGCCCAACCTCCATTACACCCGCCCATTCTGCATCCTAAATGGTATGCATCAGATGCTCAACATGCTCTGCTCACACCTACTGTGATGTTTCCGGACCTAAACCACACAAAAACAACACTGGACACTAATACACGACGCTGTCTGTGTGGGTGGACCATTTCAGTTTGTCTGTGATGTGTACGCCAAGGAACTTAATACTTTCCACCTTCGTCACTACTGTCCATTCAATATGGATAGGGGGGTGCCCCCTCTGCTGTTTCCTGATGTCCATGATCATCTCCTTTGTTTTGTTGACGTTGAGTGTGAGGTTATTTTCCTGACACCACACGCCGACGGCCCTCACCTCCTCCCTGTAGGCCGTCTCATCGTTGTTGGTAATCAAGCCTACCACTGTAGTGTCGTCCGCAAAGTTGATGATTGAGTTGGAGGCGTGCGTGGCCACACAGTCGTAAGTGAACATGGAGTACAGGAGAGGGCTGAGAATGCACCCCTGTGGGGCCACAGTGTTGTGGATCAGCGAAGTGGAGATGTTGTTTCCTACCCTCACCACCTGGGGGCGGCCCGTCAGGAAGTCCAGTACCCAGTTGCAAAGGGCAGGGTCGAAACCCAGGGTCTCGAGCTTGATGACGAGCTTGGAGGGTACTATGGTGTTGAATGCTGAGCTGTAGTCGATGAAAAGCATTCTCACATAGGTATTCCTCTTGTCCAGATTGGTTAGGGCAGTGTGCAGTGTGGTTGATATTGCATCGTCTGTGGACCTATTTGGGCGGTAAGCAGATTGGAGTGGGTCTAGGGTGTCAGGTAGGGTGGAGGTGATATGGTCCTTGACTAGTCTCTCAAAGCACTTCATGATGACGGAAGTGAGTGCTACGGGGCGGTAGTCAGTTACCTTAGCTTTCTTGGGAACAGGAACAATAGTGGCCCTCTTGAAGCATGTGGGAACAGCAGACTGGTATAGGGATTGATTGAATATGTCCGTAAACACACCGGCCAGCTGGTCTGCGCATGCTCTGAGGGCGCGGCTGGGGATGCCGTCTGGGCCTGCAGCCTTGCGAGGGTTAACACGTTTAAATGTCTTACTCACCTCGGCTGCAGTGAAGGAGAGACCGCATGTTTTCATTGCAGGCCGTTTCAGTGGCACTGTATTGTCCTCAAAGCGGGCAAAAAAGTTATTTAGTCTGCCTGGGAGCAAGACATCCTGGTCCGTGACTGGGCTGGGTTTCTTCTTGTAGTCCGTGATTGACTGTAGACCCTGCCACATGCCTCTTGTGTCTGAGCCGTTGAATTGAGATTCTACTTTGTCTCTGTACTGACGCTGAGCTTGTTTAATAGCCTTGCGGAGGGAATAGCTACACTGTTTGTATTCAGTCATGTTGCCAGACACCTTGCCCTGATTAAAAGCAGTGGTTCACGCTTTCAGTTTCACGCGAATGCTGCCATCAATCCACGTTTTCTGGTTAGGGAATGTTTTAATCGTTGCTATGGGAACGACATCTTCAACGCACGTTCTAATGAACTCGCACACCGAATCAGCGTATTCGTCAATATTGTTATCTGACGCAATACGAATTATATCCCAGTCCACGTGATGGAAGCAGTCTTGGAGTGTGGAGTCAGCTTGGTCGGACCAGCGTTGGACAGACCTCAGCGTGGGAGCCTCTTGTTTTAGTTTCTGTCTGTAGGCAGGGATCAACAAAATGGAGTCGTGGTCAGCTTTCCCGAAAGGGGGGCGGGGCAGGGCCTTATATGCGTCGCGGAAGTTAGAGTAACAATGATCCAAGGTTTTTCCATCCCTGGTTGCGCAATCGATATGCTGATAAAATTTAGGGAGTCTTGTTTTCAGATTAGCCTTGTTAAAATCCCCAGCTACAATGAATGCAGCCTCCGGATAAATGGATTCCAGTTTGCAAAGAGTCAAATAAAGTTTGTTCAGAGCCATCGATGTGTCTGCTTGGGGGGGGATATATACGGCTGTGATTATAATCGAAGAGAATTCTCTTGGTAGATAATGCGGTCTACATTTGATTGTGAGGAATTCTAAATCAGGTGAACAGAAGGATTTGAGTTCCTGTATGTTTCTTTCATCACACCATGTCTCGTTAGCCATAAGGCATACACCCCCGCCCCTCTTCTTACCAGAAAGATGTTTGTTTCTGTCAGCGCGATTCGTGGAGAAACCCGCTGGCTGCACCGCCTCGGATAGCGTCTCTCCAGTGAGCCATGTTTCCGTGAAGCAAAGAACGTTACAGTCTCTGATGTCCCTCTGGAATGCTACCCTTGCTCGGATTTCATCAACTTTGTTGTCAAGAGACTGGACATTGGCGAGAAGAATGCTAGGGAGTGGTGCACGATGTGCCCGTCTCCGGAGTCTGACCAGAAGACCGCCTCGTTTCCCTCTTTTTCGGAGTCGTTTTTTTGGGTCGCTGCATGGGATCCATTCCGTTGTCCTGGTTGAAAGGCTTAACACAGGATCCGCGTCGCGAAAAACATATTCTTGGTCGTACTGATGGTGAGTTGACGCTGATATTATATTCAGTAGTTCTTCTCGACTGTATGTAATGAAACATAAGATGACCTGGGGTACTGTTAGAAATAACACGTACAAAAAAAAAACATTGCATAGGTTCCTAGGAACGCGAAGCGAGGCGGCCATCTCTGTCGGCGCCGGAAGTATCCCTTCACCCGGCGTCTCGAATCCAGAATGCCATGTACTGTGTACGCCGGGGACCCCTCGATGTCCAGAGGGGGCGGAGGGACCTCAGGCAACTCACCTTCTTGAAGGGGACCAGCTACCACCGGCCTGAGGAGAGACACAGGAAACGAGGGGTTAATACGATAATACTTAGGAAGTTGTAACCTGTAACACACCTTGTTTATTCTCCTCATGACTTTAAATGGCCCCAGCTTCCGGCAGGGCAGGCGGAGGGGCAGGTTTCGGGTCGAGAGCCGGTGCGAACACGGGGGCCTCACTGCGGTGCAAAATGGGACAAACACCAAATAGAGACTCTGCATGCAGAATTCTGGAAACAATATCCTCAGTGTGCAATATAAAACACCTAATAATGCATGCAGAGCGGAATTAGACCGATACCCGCTAATGATCAAAACCTGGAAAAGAGGCGTTAAATTCTACTTCCACCCAAAATCTAGTGATTCCCAAGCCTTCCATAACAAAGCCTTCATCTAGAGAGAAATTAACCTGGAGAAGAGTCCCCTAAGCAAGCTGGTCCTGGGGCTCTGTTCACAAACACAAACTGACCCACAGAGCCCCAGGACAGCAGCACAATTAGACCCAACCAAATCATGAGAAAACAAAAAGATAATTACTTGACACATTGGAAAGAATTTACAAAACAACTGAGCAAACTAGAATGCTATTTGGCCTACACTGTTATGCAGGTGAATGAGGACCCAAAAGCAACTTGGCGAAAACAGAGTCTTTAATCCAGTAAAGTAAATCTACAATCATAAAGCATAATTCCACTCGTAATAACGAGAACAGACTGGAGACTCGATCATGAACTGCAGGTTGCCTCGGGAAGGCACTTGAACGTAGCAGACTCAGACACCTGCTCACCACGCAGCATCTGAGGGAAACACGACACGACAGGGCGATACACAGACACAGCACGGTGAACCATAGACAAGGATCCGACAGGGCAGAAACGGAAAACAAGGGGAGAAATAGGGACTCTAATCAGGGGGAAAGATAGGGAACAGGTGTGGGAAGACTAAATGATTGATTAGGGGAATAGGAACAGCTGGGAGCAGGAACGGAGCGATAGAGAGAAGAGAGAGAGGGAGGAAGAGAGAAAGAGGGGAACGAACCTAAAAAGACCAGCAGGGGGAAAACGAACAGAGGGAAAAGCAAAATGACAAGACAAAATAAGACAAAACATGACATACACAGAGAGTACACAGCGGCACTTTGACTAACCCCGAATTAAGGAAATCTTTGACTATGTACAGACTCAGTGAGCATAGCCTTGCTATTGAGAAAGGCAGGCGAAAACAGACCTGGCTCTCAAGAAAAGACAGGCTATGTGCACACTGCCCACAAAATGAGGTGGAAACTGAGCTGCACTTCCTAACCTCCTGCCCAATGTATGACCATGTTAGAGACACATATTTCCCTCAGATTACACAGATCCACAAATAATTAGAAAACAAACCCGATTATGATGAACTCCCATATCTACTGGGTGAAATACCACAGTGTGAATCACAGCAGCAAGATGTGTGACCTGTTGCCACGAGAAAAGGGCAACCAGTGAAGAACAAACACCATTGTAAATACAACCATTATTTATGTTTATTTATTTTCCCTTTTGTATTTAAACAAGAATTGCGAATTGTGACAACAAAAGGGCAACCAGTGAATAGTGTAAAGAGTGTAAATACAACCTATATTTGTTTTTTATTTTCCATTTTGTACTTGAACTATTTGCACATAATGTGACATTTTAAATGTCCTTCTTGTTTTCAAACCTTGTGAGTGTAATGCTTACTGTAAATTTTGTATTGTTCATTTCACTTTTATTCATGACCTATTTCACTTGCTTTGGTAATGTAAACATACATTTTCCCTTGGCAATGAAGCCCTTTGAAATGCATTGAAATGAGAAAGATGAGGGGAGGAAGAGAGAGAGCGATCAGGAAGAGCGAGAGCGAGACAAGGGAGAGCGAGAGAGACAAGAGAGAGGTAGAGAGAGAGATTAGGGAGAGAGAGAGAGATAGAGAGAGAGAGCTAGTGAAAGAGGGAGAGAGAGATGGGGGCGAGAGAGATAGAGAGAGACTAGGGAGAGAAAGAGAGACTAGGGAGAGAGGGATATAGATAGATAGAGAGAGAGGGAAAGAGAGACTAGGGAGAGAGGGAGTGCACTACCATAGGGTGGGCCCTGGTCTAAAGTAGTGCACTACCCTATGGGCCCTGGTCTAAAGTAGTGCACTACCCTATGGGCTTCTAATGTTAACATGCATGAAACCAAGGCTATTACGGTTACAGAAGTCATCAAAAGAGAGCGCCTGGGGATTAGGAGTGGAGCTAGGCACTGCAGGGCCTGGATTCACCTCTACATCACCAGAGGAACAGAGGAGGAGTAGGATAAGGGTGCGGCTAAAAGCAATAAGAATTGGTCGTCTAGAACGTCTGGAACAGAGAGTAAAGGGAGGTTTCTGGGGGCGATATAATGTACAGACAAAAGTATGGTAGGATGTGAATACAGTGGAGGTAAACCTAGATATTGAGTGATGAAGAGAGAGATATTGTATTGATAAGTCATAAGGTGAATGCACCAATTTGTAAGTCGCTCTGGATAAGAGCGTCTGCTAAATGACTTAAATGTAATGTAAATGTAAATGATATTTAATGAAACTTTTGTTGAATGTTCTGGTGTGGCTGTGACAGATGTTAGGAGAACATTCCAAGGATATTTCATTAAAAAAAATACATAATTAAAATAAAATAATTAAGTCAAAAAGGGTCATCATTCACTAAATGTTGGATAAACCCCAAACTAGAACTTAATGGGAGCCTTAGCTAACATTCTGGCAATGTTCCTGAGTGTGCTGGTTAGCATACAGTGTGTATCACCACCCTACAGCCCTGTCTGATCGCACACCCCATTACCATAGTAAAGGTCTACGTATTGTTACCGTGGGAACATGTAAATGAGAGCATCAGTGGGAGGCGACAGCAAATAAACGAGTGGCATTAGTGCTGCTAAAACATGCACAGAGATTCACCTGTGAGACACAACGGATTATCAGGCTTGTTGGCTGGCTGTTTGGTTGGCTGCCTGGCTGTTTGGTTGGCTGACTGGATGGATGGATGACTGTCTGGCTGGTTGGCTGACTGGCTGGTTGGTTGGCTGTCTAGATGGATGGATGACTGTCTGGCTGGTTGGTTGGCTGACTGGTTGGCTGTGTGGCTGGTTGGTTGGCTGACTGGATGGATGGATGGATGACTGTCTGGCTGGTTGGCTGACTGGCTGGTTGGTTGGCTGACTGGATGGATGGATGACTGTCTGGCTGGTTGGTTGGCTGACTGGTTGGATGGATGACTGTGTGGCTGGTTGGTTGGCTGGTAAGGAAGGGTATTCAGATTGCTCTGTGCTTCGGCAGGATTGATTGTTGTCCTCGTAGCTCATTGCAACATGACCCTTCATTTGTGTGATTAACAGTCAGATCCACAGACGAGCATGTCTCATTCTGTCTCAGTCAATCTTACCCTGCCCAGCGCCCTTGTGATATTCTCTCTCCTCCCTCCCTCTGGTCTCTATCCATCCATCCATCTCTCTTTCCCTCTCTCTCTCTTCTCTCTTCTCTTTTCCTCTCTCTCTCTTCCCTCGTCTCTTTCCCTCTCTCTCTCTCTCTCTCTCTCTCTCTCTCTCTCTCTCTCTCTCTCTCTCTCTCTCTCTCTCTCTCTCTCTCTCTCTCTCTCTCTCTCTCTCTCTTCTCTCTTCTCTTTCCCTCTCTCTCTCTCCTCTTCTCTTCTCTTCTCTTCTCTTCTCTTTCTCTCTCTCTCTCTGTAACCGGCCAATATGCTGTCTCTATATGAAAGATTGTCATATGGGAGGGATAGGTCCATATCCAACTGTGTGATTTAATTGGTCTCATGTGGAGATGACAGGCATCTGTCTGTCTGTCTGTCTGTCTGTCTGTCTGTCTGTCTGTCTGTCTGTCTGTCTGTCTGTCTGTCTGTCTGTCTGTCTGTCTGTCTGTCTGTCTGTCTGTCTGTCTGTCTGTCTGTCTGTCTGTCTGTCTGTCTGTCTGTCTGTCTGTCTGTCTGTCTGTCTGTCTGTCTGTCTGTCTGTCTGTCTGTCTGTGTCTGTTTGTATTCTACTCATGTTGTGTGGGTAACAACAGTATGTATGAGGTCTGGTTGTGTGGGTAAATACGGTATGGATGAGGTCTGGGTGTGTAGGTAACAACAGTATGGATGAGGTCTGGATGTGTAGGTAACAACAGTATGGATGAGGTCTGGATGTGTAGGTAACAACAGTATGGATGAGGTCTGGTTGTGTGGGTAAATACGGTATGGATGAGGTCTGGTTGTGTGGGTAAATACGGTATGGATGAGGTCTGGATGTGTAGGTAACAACAGTATGGATGAGGTCTGGATGTCTGGGTAACAACAGTATGGATGAGGTCTGGTTGTGTGGGTAAATACGGTATGGATGAGGTCTGGGTGTGTAGGTAACAACAGTATGGATGAGGTCTGGATGTCTGGGTAACAACAGTATGGATGAGGTCTGGTTGTGTGGGTAAATACGGTATGGATGAGGTCTGGGTGTGTAGGTAACAACAGTATGGATGAGGTCTGGATATGTTGGTAACTGTAGTATGGATGAGGTCTAGATGTGTAGGTAACAACAGTATGGATGAGGTCTGGATGTGTAGGTAACAACAGTATGGGTGAGGTCTGGATGTGTAGGTAACAACAGTATGGATGAGGTCTGGATGTCTGGGTAACAACAGTATGGATGAGGTCTGGTTGTGTGGGTAAATACGGTATGGATGAGGTCTGGGTGTGTAGGTAACAACAGTATGGATGAGGTCTGGATGTGTTGGTAACTGTAGTATGGATGAGGTCTAGATGTGTAGGTAACAACAGTATGGATGAGGTCTGGATGTGTAGGTAATAACAGTATGGATGAGGTCTGGATGTGTAGGTAACAACAGTATGGATGAGGTCTGGATGTCTGGGTAACAACAGTATGGATGAGGTCTGGTTGTGTGGGTAAATACGGTATGGATGAGGTCTGGGTGTGTAGGTAACAACAGTATGGATGAGGTCTGGATGTGTAGGTAACAACAGTATGGATGAGGTCTGGATGTCTGGTAAATACAGTATGGATGAGGTCTGGGTATGTTGGTAACTATAGAATGGACGAGGTCTGGATGTCTGGGTAGATATGGTATGGATGAGGTCTGGATGTGTTGGTAACTATAGTATGGATGAGGTCTGGATGTGTTGGTAACTGTAGTGTGGATGAGGTCTGTATATCTGCGTTATTACAGTATGGATGAGGTCTGGATGTGTTGGTTACTATAATAGGGATGAGATCTGGGTGTCTGGTGAAATATGGTATGGATGAGGTCTGGATGTGTTGGTAACTGTAGTATGGATGAGGTCTGGATGTGTTGGTAACTATAGTATGGATGAGGTCTGGATGTGTTGGTAACTGTAGTGTGGATGAGGTCTGTATATCTGCGTTATTACGGTATGGATGAGGTCTGGATGTGTTGGTGACTGTAGTATGGATGAGGTCTGGATGTGTTTGTAACTATAGTATGGATGAGGTCTGGATGTCTGGGTAAATACGGTATGGATGAGGTCTGGATTTGTTGGTAACTATAGTATGGATGAGGTCTGCATGTTTGGGTAAATACGGTATGGATGAGGTCTGGATGTCTACCGTAGATTCAGAGACTCAGTCCTCTCTGTTAGTATTCTGTTCAGGTCCACCACTACCGTAGATTCAGAGACTCAGTCCTCTCTGTTAGTATTCTGTTCAGGTCCACCACTACCGTAGATTCAGAGACTCAGTCCTCTCTGTTAGTATTCTGTTCAGGTCCACCACTACCGTAGATTCAGAGACTCAGTCCTCTCTGTTAGTATTCTGTTCAGGTCCACCACTACCGTAGATTCAGAGACTCAGTCCTCTCTGTTAGTATTCTGTTCAGGTCCACCACTATCTAGTAGCCTAGTCACCTGCTTTGTTGTGTGCTATGGGTTGTTTTTATAGCAGCATTCCCGGCACAAAAGTTATACCATACTGTGATACTAATGTGGCCCTCCACAGCCACTGTAGCCCGACCCTTTGGTGTTGTTATGAATGAGATCACACTAACGAGCACAGAGTCAATTAGCGCACATGTCTGTGTCCTGTATCACACCCTATTTCCTGTCTAGTACACTACTTCTGAACAGAGTGGGCCCTGGTTATAAGTATTGTACTAAATAGGGAATAGGGTGCCATTTTGGAAGTCGACCGTGTACTAAACTTGTGGACCTCTAGCAAGGGCAAACACACTGGCCGTGCCAGAAACTAAAGGATATAAATCTTTAACACAGTCTCCACTGAGCCCATACCAGAGACAGTAGACTATAGCTCTTTATCCCAGTCTCCACTGAGCCCATACCAGAGACTGTAGACTATAGCTCTTTATCCCAGTCTCCACTGAGACAATACCAGAGACTGTAGACTATAGCTCTTTATCCCAGTCTCCACTGAGACCATACCAGAGACTGTAGACTATAGCTCTTTAACCCAGTTTCCACTGAGCCCATACCAGAGACTGTAGACCAGGTATTCCCATACTGGAGTATACCAAATAAAAATGTGATTCACATTTTTTTTTAACTAAACAAACACATATGTCATTTATTTTTGAGAAATGTTTTTCTTCACATTTTCAAACAGTACATTTACATTTTCCAAAGGGCCTATATATTTTTCGGAGGTATTTTTTTTGCCTCGTTTCACTGCCCAAAAATAAAATGTATCATCTAGTGTTCAGCAAAATAACAAGACAATGTCAAATACAGGTAGCCTAGTCAAATAATTAACATCTAATCACATTAACTATTACTCTATTGCGGTAAACCTTCACTCTTGTGCAGACATTTAGAAACTAAACATGACAATAAAAAAAAATAAAAAAATAAGCCACGGGAGTTTTTTGAGCGAGGATAAAGACGACTTTAGAGTAGTAAGACATGTATATAATCAACAGATACCATTAATTAGAAGGGGCTAGAAACGTCTTATATGGTGAGCTACCGATTGGCTGGGACAGGCAAGCCCCATACTATTGTGGAAGACTTCATTCTTCCTGCTGCCGTGGATATGGCTGGGACAATGCTGAGGGAAAAGGCCAAAAAAACTATACAGACAATTTCTTCATCGAACACTGTTTCACAACGCATCAGTGACATGGCAGGAGATGTTTTGAAACAATTACTGTTTCGCACACAAGCCAGTGAATTATATGCATTACAGCTGAATGAGTCAACAGATGTGGCAGGCCTGGCACAGCTCCTGGTATATGTCTGTTGCGTTTATAGGGGGTCAATTAAGAAAGACATCCTCTTCTGCAAACCACTGGAACCAGGACAACACGAGACAATATTTTTAAAAGTACCGATGGAGCAAAGACATGACATTGAGACATAGTGGAGTGGTAACGCGCGTGTTGCTCCCGACACCACTTGTGTACGCTGCAGCAGTCGCCAAGAGGCTCTTGCTGCCAAGGGAATGCCTGAAAGCTTGAAAGACATTTTGGACACTGCAGTGAAAATGGTTAATTTAGTTAATTAAAGCCCCTGAACTCTTGCGTATTTTCTGCATTGTGTAATGATATGGGCAGCAACCACGTAATGCTTTTACAATTGAGAGACAAGCTTAAAGTTTTCTTTACTGACCATAATTTTCACTTGTCTGACCGCTTGAGGATGAGTTTCTCACACGACTGGCCTATCTGGGTGATGTTTTTTCTCGCCTGAATGATCTGAATCTAGGAATACAGGGACTCTCTATACTATATTAAATTTGCGGGACACAATTGAGGCCACGATTAAGAAGTTGGAGCTCTTTTCTGTGTGCATTAACAAGGACAACACACAGGCTTTTCCATCATTGTATGATATTTTGTGTGCAAATGAACTCAAGCTTACGTACAATGTCAAATGTGATACAGCGAAGCACCTTAGTGAGTTGGGTGCGCGATTACACATGTACTTTTCCGAAACGGACAACACAAACAACTGGATTCGTCGTTCCTTTCATGCCCTGCCTCCAGTCCACTTACCCATATCTGAACAAGAGAACCTCATCAAAATTGCAACAAGCGGTTCTGTGAAAATCTAATTTAATCAGAATCCACTGCCAGATTTCTGGCTGCGCTCAGAGTTTCTTGTCTTAGCAAATCACGCTGTTAAGTCACTGATGCCGTTTGCAACCACCCACCAATGTGAGAGTGGATTCTCTGCCCTCTCTAGCATGACAACTAAATACAGGCACAGACTGTGTGTGGGAAAGGACTTGAGACTGAAACCGTCTCCAATACATCCCAACATTGCCGAGTTATGTGCATCCTCTCAAGAACACCCTTCTCGTTAACCTGTGGTTAGTTATTCATCATTTTAGATGAACAAATAATATGCTTAAATAAATAGCAAAATTATTGATTATTATTATATTATTAGTGACCTGGTTCTATAAGAGCTCTTTGTCACTTCCCACGAGCCGTGTTTTTACAGAAACTCACTCACTCATACTTATGTTTAATAAATGTATTGTATATTGTGTGTGTGGCAGGCTTACAATGATGGCAAAAAAACAACATTTGAGAGTGTGAGGACCCTGGTGCTAGAGCGGGTACAGCTGGAAGTTGAATGTTTGAAGGGGTACGAGACTATACAAACTTTGGGAACCACTGCAGTAGACCATTCCATTCTTGTCGGCCGGCTAAGCAGTACTGGTGTCTCTGAGGGGTCTTTGGCCTGGTTTGTGAACTATCTCAAAGAGTGCAGTGTATATAGGCAGAACATCTTCTGTCTCAGCTACTGCCTGTCACCAAGGGAGTACCCCAAGACTTGATCCTAGGCCCCACACTCTTCTTAATTCACATCAGCAACATAGGTCAGGCAGTAGGAATCGCTCTAATCCATTTATATGCAGATGATACAGTTTTATACTCAACTGTCCCCTCCCCAGATTTTGTGTTACACTCTCAACAACAAAGTGACCCAACCCAAACCATCCCGTTAGCGGGATCATTTTCATCAAAATCCGCTGAATTGCAGAGCGCCAAATTCAAATTAAATTACTAAAAATATTTAATTTTCATGAAATCACAAGTGCAATATAGCAAAACACAGTTTAGCTTGTTGTTAAGCCACCTGGCGTATCAGATTTCAAAAAAGCTTTACGGCAAAAACTATCCAAGCGCTTATGTTAGGACATCTCTTTCAGCAGATAAAACATTACAAATAGCTAGCAGCAAAGTAGATTGGTCACGAAAATCAGAAAAGCAATAAAATGAATATCTTACCTTTGATGATCTTCGGATCTTTGCACTCACGAGACTCTCAGTTACACAATACATGTTTTCAAACTATGTCTAAAAACTGTTCACACAGACCATGTGGAAGCCATAGGGAAAGGAATCTGGTTGATATCCCTTTAAATGGAAGGAAGGCATGCAATGGAACAGGGAGATTAATTTCTCTCTTCTTTTTCTATCATAATCTGACAATTATATGCATATTCTAGATTGGGCCTGAGAAATAGGCAGTTTCATTTGGGTACGTTTTTCATCCAAACATCAAAATACTGCCCCCTACACTCAACAGGTTAAAGAAACTAACTTTGGCCTTCCGGATAGCCTGAGTGCACTTACAGTATTTCTCATGTGCCTGAACGTCAGCCTGAGTATGCGTGTGCCAAGCCTTTTGCCAAATGGAATTCTTGAGGTGGAGAAACTCTGCAAGATCACGGTCGAACCAGGAGCTGAACCTGTTTTTAATTCTCATTTTCTTTATGGTGGCATGTTTGTTAACAATACCACTGGGAAAAAAACAAGGTCCAAGCGTCTTCGACAGAGGGGATCAAGCTGATTCTATACCATTTTACAGAGGCCAGTTCATGAAGGAAGGCTTGCTCATACATTTTTTAGCAAGAGTCTATGACAAACCAGGACAGGTCGTTTCACTGAGCAGCCATTACGAACACAGGCTGTAAAAAAGTGATCACTAAGGTCATTACAGAAAACACCAGACTGATACCTATCAGGATCATTTGTGAGGACAACAACGAGTGAAACATTTTGTCCAGGAAGTTGTCTAGAAGGGAATGAATTTGTTGTTGCATAATAGTTTTTTGGTAGATTTCCACACTACTTTCATTCCATCTGTCACATTTCTTAATATTATTCAGTCCCTTTGGCTTTGATGCCTCATGATTGAGCAAAGCTCTGTTCAAGTAGAGTGTGATTTTGTTGTGCTCTGGTAGGGGTGTCAGTGGACTGACTCTGAACGCTCTGGGAGACTCTGGGTTGAGGTCAGTGATAAAGTAGTATACAGTACTACTTCCAAGAGATGAGCAATAGGTGTGCCTACCATAGAAGTCTCCTCAAAAGCCTACCATTGACAACCATTACATATCCAGCATTCGACAGAGCTGCAGGAGTTGCCACCCATTTTTGTTGGTTATGTTGTCGTAGTTGTGTCTAGGGGGGCATATGGGGGAGGAATGCTGTCACCTCCAGGTAGGTGTTTGTCCTTGTGAGTGCTGAGGGGGTAAGGTTCTTGTCACATTCCTCCAGGATGGAGAAGCTGTCTTAATTAAGGTATGGGGATTCTATTGAGGGTGTATATGTACCACACAGGAAGACATTTTTCTCTGTAGAGATAATTTCCTTATTCATTTCTTGCCAAATGTCAAATGTTCCTCTTTTGACTAATTTAATACAGTGTGTTTGATCTGCTCTATACCAAATTAGCATACCCCCTGAGTCCCTTCCCTGTTTCACACCTGGTAGTTTGGTGGATGGGACTACCAGCTCTCTGTAACCTAGAGGGCAACCAGTGGGTCCGTCTCCTCTATAACACCCACCTGGTAGTGTGGTGGATGGGACTACCAGCTCTCTGTAACCTAGAGGGCAACCAGTGGGTCCGTCTCCTCTATACCACCCACCTGGTAGTGTGGTGGATGGGACTACCAGCTCTCTGTAACCTAGAGGACAACCAGTGGGGCCATCTCCTTTATACCATGTTTCTTGTAGGACGACAATGTCTGTATTTCCAATATCTTTGATGAAGTCCAGGTTCCTGCTCTTCAGGCCAAAGCCAGATAACCTCTGACCTTGTATATTCCAGGATGAGATAGTAAAAGCTTTGAGTTCCATAGTGTCTAGTGTTGTTTTTGTGTGGTTTAGGTCCGGAACATCACAGTAGGTGTGAGCAGAGCATGTTGACCATCTGATGCATACCACTTAGGTCGCAAATGCTACTTGGGAGTGTGTAATAGGGGGGTTGGGCCTGTTGCTATGCTCACATTCTGGGCATATCTCCTGCGGTCATGTTGAGGTCCTTGCCACAGGGGCGGGGGACATGGTGTGGGCAGAAGGGGCATAGGTCTGATATGGGACAGGGTGTGGCAAGGGTTTGTTTGGGGGTAGGGGTGTGGCTGGTGATGATGGGGTCTGGGTGTATGTGCTCTTGGTGTGGGTTCTCTCGTTGCAGGTCCTTCAGGAGGGGCTCTTGCAGGTCTATGAGGGTGTCTCGCTGTTCTGGGCGGGGGGTCTGTTGCTCTGTTGCTCTTGTGTGAGGTGCTGGGGCTACGGTTGAGGGTGAAGTCCTTCGGGGTCCTGGCAAAATTTGGGATTGTTGCCTTGTAAAGGTGTACCTGGTCGTAAAGGGTGTTCAAGTCCAGGGTGAAGTGGTGGGTCAGGTAAACATTAGGTTTTGAGGCACAGTCTCACGAAATGCTTGCATTCACCCGTTGTATGGTGGCAGGTTAACAATTCAAACCGCTCTCTCTCCCATTCTGTCCTCCTCAATCTCTCTACCCTTCTCTCTCTCTATCTCTCTTTGTCTTTCTCAACCTGGGTGACTAAAGCCTCTTCTTCCCAGGAGATAAACATTCCTCCCTCCCTCCCTCCCTCCCTCCCTCCCTCCCTCCCTCCCTCCCTCCCTCCCTCCCTCCCTCCCTCCCTCCCTCCCTCCCTCCCTCCCTCCCTCCCTCCCTCCCTCCCTCCCTCTACTCCTCAGTCTCCCACTACCTTTCTACCTTTCTCTCTCTCTCCCTCCCTCTCTCAAACCATCTCCTCCTCTCCCGTTGGGACTAAATTATTCTTCGCAGGAGGTAAACCTTCCGCAGCTCCCTGCTGCCAGCAGTAGAAGTCGTGACTGGTTTAACATATCAAAGGTGCTGCCTGACTATAAAGCTCTATCATTACTCCAACTTCAAAACCAGGCCCAGCATGTCATCTTAACAGAGAGAAGAAAGAGGGTCTGTCAGTAAGGCTGAGACCTCCCAGTAACTACGGTAGAACTCTGGTTAGTGTTACGGAATGTAGGATAGCAAAACCATTCTTTACTCATCATCATCACTGCAACGTGGCGATAATCATCCATCTTAATTCTCCTGTCAGTCTGGGACAGACGGAGTGAAGATTCTTGAAAGATGATCTGAGTGTTTCTTGACTCAGATACTGTCCCAGATACTGTCCCAGATACCCATTTGAGAAGAAACAGTGCTGTGATCTGAGTGATTTCACTTTTAAACTTTAAACATATAAAATGGCATGATAGTTTCTACTCCCCCTTTCTCCTAATATATTATAATATAAAATAATAATACAAATAACAATATATAATATATAATAATAATATATAATAATAACAATATATAATCATATTTAATAATAATATACATAATATATAATAGTAACAATGATATATAATATATAATAACAATAATACTAATATAGAATATAGAATAACAATATATAATATCAAATAACATGTAATCATAATATATAATATATAATAACAACATATAATAATGATATATATCCAATAATATAATGATATATATCTAATAATAACAATATATAATAATATATAACATATAATAACAACATAAAATAATAATATATAATATATACTAACAACATACAATAATACTAATGTATAAGAGAGATTAACTTTCAGGGCCCAAGTCTGACAGAATCGCTGCAAAAGATCTAGGTGCTGCTGTAGGCCCTCCTTTGTTGAGGACAGAAGCACCAGATCATCAGCAAACAGTGGACATTTGACTTCAGATTCTTGTCGGTTGAGGCCAGGTGCTGCAGCTGTCCTAAAACCAATTTATTGATATAAACGTTGAAGAGGGTAGGTCTTAAGCTGCATCCCTGTCTCACCCCGCGCCCCAGTGGAAAGAAATGTGTGGGTTTATTTGCTAATTTGAACCACACATAGAACCCCCCCCCCCCCAAGGTGCGGACTCCGGCCGCAAACCCTGAACCTATTGGGGAGGGTCTGGGTGGGCATCTGTCCGCGGTGGTGGCTCTGGTGGTGGACGTGACCCCCACTTCACCATAGTCTTAATCCACCTCATTGTCCGCTTCCGTGGCCTCCCAACCACGGCGACCCTTCTAAATGAACCCACTGGACTGAGCGGCAGCTCGGGACAGAGTAAGCCGGCCCAAGGAGACGCACTGGAGACCAGATGCGTAGAGCCGGCTTCATGGCACTTGGCTCGATGCCCACTCTAGCCCGGCCGATACGCGGAGCTGGTATGTACCGCACCGGGCTATGCACCCGCACTGAGGACACCGTGCGATCCACAGCATAACACGGTGCCTGCCCGGTCTCTCTCGCCCTCCTGTAAGTACAGGAAGTTGGCTCAGGTCTCCTACCTGGCTTCGCCATACTTCCTGTGTGCATCCCCCCAAGAAATGTTCTTGGCTTCCTTGCCAGCCGTGTTCCCTCATATCGCCGGCTCCTCTCTCCGGCTGCCTCTGCTCTCCTAGCTGCCTCCACCTGTTCCCATGGAAGGCGATCCTTTCCCGCCAGGATCTCCTCCCATGTGTAGCAACCCTTGCCATCCAATACATCGTCCCATGTCCATTCCTCTTTGCGCCGCTGTTGCTGTTGCCTGTTACCACGCCGTTTGGTCCTGTTGTGGTGGGTGATTCTGTCACGGCTTTCTTCTGTTGAAGGAGAGGCGGACCAAAACGCAGCGTGGTTATTATTCTTGGTTCTTTAATAAAGAAACTATACATGAATAGAAACCAAAACCAAGAAAGGTTATTTTGATACATCTTTAATGAAAATAGAACAATATACAAAAACAAGATCATACAAAGCAAACTCAGGATGTGACACTCCTTCTTGTATTTTGTCCTGTAGTTCAGTATGTGTAATTGGATTAGCTAGTTGGTTCTTTAATAGCTGACTAAGATGTTTAATTGATGATGGTTTTGCAAACTTTTTTTTGTTATAAGGCCAAAATTTGGAGAAGTGGTTTATTGATACATCTTCATTTTGGATAGATAACTTGTCATGTTGTTGTTAATTTAATGTGTTTACATTTTCCTAGAAGTGGTTAGAGTCTATGGATTCGTCAATTACATTGAGCTGATTTCTGACGTGCTGTTCCTTCTTTCTCGTAACATATTTCTGTTTTAGTGATTCACCAAAGTGAAGACTCAGGTGTCCTGGGCCTCTGTGGTTTTGGTTGGACAGGTTTCTTAGTTTCATTCTTTGGTTTTTGTTGATCAAACCATTTATCATTGTTGCTAATTTTCTTAGGTAGTCTGCTTGATTTTGTTTTGATTTGATAGGGAAGCTGAGAGGTCAAATACTGTATACTTTTTCTACTGCACCTTCACTATTACAGTGAAACATTTTGTCCAGGACATTTTCTAGAAAGGATTGATTTTGATGTTTCCTAATAGTTTTTTGGTAGATTTCCACACTTCTCTCCTTCCATCTATTGTACTTCTTAATATTATTCAGTTCCTTTGGCTTTGATGCCTCATGATTGAGCATAGCTCTATTCAACTAGGTTGTGATTTTGCTGTGATCTGATAGGGGTGTCAGTGGACTGACGGTGAACGCTCTGAGAGACTTTGGGTTGAGGTCAGTGATAAAGTAGTCTACAGTACTACTATATAGATGTACCTACCATAGGAGTCCCCTCGAAGCCTACCATTGACTATGAACATACCCAGCATCTGACAGAGCTGCCAGCGTTGTGATCCATTTTTAGTGAAACGAGGGAGAAAAAACTCTCCCAAATGCCTCGTTGGAAAACCTAAATGTACTGTTTGAAAATGTGAAGAAAAAATATATATTTAATTTTGTAAATGTGAATAATTGTATCTTCCGTTTGGAAATAGGAGAGCAAACAAAAAACTAGAGCAAACAAAAAACAGCGGCACTTCTAAAAAGGTGTGAACGAACTGAGAGACACGAAGGGGCTTCTCTGCCACCAATTAGGATCTGGCTAAAAACACTTCATTCAGAACCCATTGCGCTTTATGGTTGTGAGCTCTGGGGTCCACTCACCAACCAAGAATTCACAAGATGGGACAAACACTAAATTGAGAATCTGCATGCAGAATTCTACAATAAATATCCTCTGTGTACAACAATGCAAAACAACAAATAATGCATGCAGAGCAGAGTTAGTCCGATTTCCGCTAATTATCAAAACCCAGAAATGAGCCGCTAAATTTTACAACCACCTAAAATGAAGCGATTCCCAAAACGTCCATAGCAAAGCCATCACCTACAGAGAGATGAACCTGGAGAAGAGTCCCCTAAGCAAGCTGGTCCTGGGGCTCTGTTCACAAACAAACCCCACAGAGCTCCAGGCCATTAACTTGGGCTCCCGAGTGAAGCAGCGGTATTATGCACTGCATTTCGGTGCACGTTTATTGGTCACATACACGTGATTAGCAGATGTTATTGCTGGTGTAGCAAAATGCTTGTGCTTCTAGCTCGGACAGTGCAGTAATATCTAACAAGTAATATCTACCAAACTAACACAACACAAAACACACAAATCTAAGTAGCAATGAATTAAGACTAATATACACATGGACAAGTGATGTCAGAGCGGAACGGACAGAATATAGTATATACATATGAGATGAGTAATGCAAGATATGTAAACATTATTTAGTGAATGAGATACAGTAGAATAGCAAAGAATACAGTTTATACATACAGTTGAAGTCAGAAGTTTACATACACCTTAGCCAAATACATTTCAACTCCGTTTTTCACAATTCCTGACATTTAATCCTAGTAAAAATTCCCTATCTTAAGTCAGGTAGGATCACACTTTATTTTAAGAATGTGAAATGTCAGAATATTAGAAGAGAGACATTAGTTCTGACAGAGCTGGTGTAACTGAGTCAGAACTCAACAACCCGGTCGCATTCCGCTTCGCTCCACAGGTAGTATCACATTTTCATTTCATTTCATTACAGTACAACGGTTTGATTTGTTTGATCGTAGCTAGCTACATAGCTAGCTACATAGCCGTCTTTGTATCAAAGATAATTGTGTAGTCTAGAGCGATTTTCTAGGTTAGCTAGCCAGCTATTGTCGTTCTTTTAACGCAACGTAACGTAACCAACACTGCTAGCTAGCCAGCTAGCCCCCGAATAGCAGCACTGTAGAAACTATTACACTCAACGGAACGACTTGATTAGTGTAGTGTCAACAACGCAGCCACTGCCAGCTAGCCTACAAAGTCAACAACGCAGCCACTGCCAGCTAGCCTACTTCAGCAGTACTGTATCATTTTAATCATTTTAGTCAATAAGATTTTTGCTACGTAAGCTTAACTTTCTGAACATTCGAGACGTGTAGTCCACTTGTCATTCTAATCTCCTTTGCATTAGCGTAGCCTCTTCTGTAGCCTGTCAACTATGTGTCTGTCTATCCCTGTTCTCTCCTCTCTGCACAGACCATACAAACGCTCCACACCGCGTGGCCGCGGCCACCCTAATCTGGTGGTCCCAGCGCGCACGACCCACGTGGAGTTCCAGGTCTCCGGTAGCCTCTGGAACTGCCGATCTGCGGCCAACAAGGCAGAGTTCATCTCAGCCTATGCCTCCCTCCAGTCCCTCGACTTTTTGGCACTGACGGAAACATGGATCACCACAGATAACACTGCCACTCCTACTGCTCTCTCTTCGTCCGCCCACGTGTTCTCGCACACCCCGAGAGCTTCTGGTCAGCGGGGTGGTGGCACCGGGATCCTCATCTCTCCCAAGTGGTCATTCTCTCTTTCTCCCCTTACCCATCTGTCTATCGCCTCCTTTGAATTCCATGCTGTCACAGTTACCAGCCCTTTCAAGCTTAACATCCTTATCATTTATCGCCCTCCAGGTTCCCTCGGAGAGTTACATTTTATATTTACATTTAAGTCATTTAGCAGACGCTCTTATCCAGAGCGACTTACAAATTGGTGCATTAACCTTATGACATCCAGTGGAACAGTCACTTTACAATAGTGCATCTAAATCTTAAAGGGGGGGTTGAGAAGGATTACTTATCCTATCCTAGGTATTCCTTAAAGAGGTGGGGTTTCAGGTGTCTCCGGAAGGTGGTGATTGACTCCGCTGTCCTGGCGTCGTGAGGGAGTTTGTTCCACCATTGGGGGGCCAGAGCAGCGAACAGTTTTGACTGGGCTGAGCGGGAACTGTACTTCCTCAGTGGTAGGGAGGCGAGCAGGCCAGAGGTGGATGAACGCAGTGCCCTTGTTTGGGTGTAGGGCCTGATCAGAGCCTGGAGGTACTGAGGTGCCGTTCCCCTCACAGCTCCGTAGGCAAGCACCATGGTCTTGTAGCGGATGCGAGCTTCAACTGGAAGCCAGTGGAGAGAGCGGAGGAGCGGGGTGACGTGAGAGAACTTGGGAAGGTTGAACACCAGACGTGCTGCGCCGTTCTGGATGAGTTGTAGGGGTTTAATAGCACAGGCAGGGAGCCCAGCCAACAGCGAGTTGCAGTAATCCAGATGGGAGATGACAAGTGCCTGGATTAGGACCTGCGCCGCTTCCTGTGTGAGGCAGGGTCGTACTCTGCGGATGTTGTAGAGCATGAACCTACAGGAACGGGCCACCGCCTTGATGTTAGTTGAGAACGACAGGGTGTTGTCCAGGATCACGCCAAGGTTCTTAGCGCTCTGGGAGGAGGATACAATGGAGTTGTCAACCGTGATGGCGAGATCATGGAACGGGCAGTCCTTCCCCGGGAGGAAGAGCAGCTCCGTCTTGCCGAGGTTCAGCTTGAGGTGGTGATCCGTCATCCACACTGATATGTCTGCCAGACATGCAGAGATGCGATTCGCCACCTGGTCATCAGAAGGGGGAAAGGAGAAGATTAATTGTGTGTCGTCTGCATAGCAATGATAGGAGATACCATGTGAGGTTATGACAGAGCCAAGTGACTTGGTGTATAGCGAGAATAGGAGAGGGCCTAGAACAGAGCCCTGCGGGACACCAGTGGTGAGAGCGCGTGGTGAGGAGACAGATTCTCGCCACGCCACCTGGTAGGAGCGACCTGTCAGGTAGGACGCAATCCAAGCGTGGGCCGCGCCGGAGATGCCCAACTCGGAGAGGGTGGAGAGGAGGATCTGATGGTTCACAGTATCGAAGGCAGCCGATAGGTCTAGAAGGATGAGAGCAGAGGAGAGAGAGTTAGCTTTAGCAGTGCAGAGCGCCTCCGTGATACAGAGAAGAGCAGTCTCAGTTGAATGACTAGTCTTGAAACCTGACTGATTTGGATCAAGAAGGTCATTCAGAGAGAGATAGCGGGAGAGCTGGCCAAGGACGGCACGTTCGAGAGTTTTGGAGAGAAAAGAAAGAAGGGATACTGGTCTGTAGTTGTTGACATCGGAGGGATCGAGTGTAGGTTTTTTCAGAAGGGGTGCAACTCTCGCTCTCTTGAAGACGGAAGGGACGTAGCCAGCGGTCAGGGATGAGTTGATGAGCGAGGTGATGTAAGGGAGAAGGTCTCCGGAAATGGTCTGGAGAAGAGGGGAGGGGATAGGGTCAAGCGGGCAGGTTGTTGGGCGGCCGGCCGTCACAAGACGCGAGATTTCATCTGGAGAGAGAGGGGAGAAAGAGGTCAGAGCACAGGGTAGGGCAGTGTGAGCAGAACCAGCGGTGTCGTTTGACTTAGCAAACGAGGATCGGATGTCGTCGATCTTCTTTTCAAAATGGTTGACGAAGTCATCTGCAGAGAGGGAGGAGGGGGGATTCAGGAGGGAGGAGAAGGTGGCAAAGAGCTTCCTAGGGTTAGAGGCAGATGCTTGGAATTTAGAGTGGTAGAAAGTGGCTGTAGCAGCAGAGACAGAGGATGAAAATGTAGAGAGGAGGGAGTGAAAGGATGCCAGGTCCGCAGGGAGGCGAGTTTTCCTCCATTTCCGCTCGGCTGCCCGGAGCCCTGTTCTGTGAGCTCGCAATGAGTCGTCGAGCCACGGAGCGGGAGGGGAGGACCGAGCCGGCCTGGAGGATAGGGGACATAGAGAGTCAAAGGATGCAGAAAGGGAGGAGAGGAGGGTTGAGGAGGCAGAATCAGGAGATAGGTTGGAGAAGGTTTGAGCAGAGGGAAGAGATGATAGGATGGAAGAGGAGAGAGTAGCGGGGGAGAGAGAGCGAAGGTTGGGACGGCGCGATACCATCCGAGTAGGGGCAGTGTGGGAGGTGTTGGATGAGAGCGAGAGAGAAAAGGATACAAGGTAGTGGTCGGAGACTTGGAGGGGAGTTGCAATGAGGTTAGTGGAAGAACAGCATCTAGTAAAGATGAGGTCGAGCGTATTGCCTGCCTTGTGAGTAGGGGGGGGGAAGGTGAGAGGGTGAGGTCAAAAGAGGAGAGGAGTGGAAAGGAGGCAGAGAGGAATGAGTCAAAGGTAGACGTGGGGAGGTTAAAGTCGCCCAGAACTGTGAGAGGTGAGCCATCCTCAGGAAAGGAGCTTATCAAGGCATCAAGCTCTGGCATCTAAAGTAATCCATCTCACCCCCCCCCCTTTAAGATTTAGATGCACTATTGTAAAGTGACTGTTCCACTGGATGTCATAAGGTGAATGCACCAATTTGTGAGTCGCTCTGGATAAGAGCGTCTGCTAAATGACTTAAATGTAAATGTAGGTTTGTAGGCCTCCTTTGTAGGCCTCCTTGCTCACACACGCTTTTTCAGTTCTGCCCACAAATTTTCTATAGGATTGAGATCAGGGCTTTGTGATGGCCACTCCAACACCTTGACTTTGTTGTCCTTAAGCCATTTTGCCACAACTTTGGTAGTATGCTTCGGATCATTGTCCATTTGGAAGACCCATTTGCGACCAAGCTTTAAGTTAACTTGATGTCTTGAGATGTTGTTTCAATATATCCACAACATTTCCCTCCCTTATGATGCCATGTATGTTGTGAAGTGCACCAGTCCATCGTGCCGCAAAGCACACCCACAACATGATGCTGCCACCCCCGTGCTTCACAGTTGCGATGATGTCTTCGTCTTGCAAGCCTACCCCTTTTTCCTCCAAACATAACAATGGTCATTATGGCCAGACAGTTCTATTTTTGTTTCATTTTTGGGAGAAAAAAAAGTACAATCTTTGTCCCCATGTGCAGTTGCAAACCGTAGTCTGGCTTTTTTACTAGACTTTTTCTTACTGTGGATATAGACACTTTCCTACCTGTTTCCTCCAGCATCTTCAGCATCTTCACAAGGTCCTTCACAAGGTCCTTTGCTGTTGTTCTGAGATTGATTTGCACTTTTCACACCAAAGTACTTTCATCTCTAGGAGACAGAACGCGTCTCCTTCCTGAGTGGTATGACGACTGCGTGGTCACATGGTGTTTATACTTGCGTACTATTGTTTGTACAGATGAATATGGTACCTTCAGGCATTTGGAAATTGCTCCCAAGGATGAACCAGACTTGTAGACGTTTCCAATTGTTTTTCTGACTTCTGCCGAAGTCATTGCCTCTCCTTGTTCAGGCGGTGCTCGGCGTTCGACGTCACTGGTCTTCTAGCCATCATCGATCCATTTTTCATTTTCCATTGGTTTTTGTCTTGTCTTCCCACACACCTGTTTTCAATCCCACGCATTACCTGTTGTGTACTTAACCCTCTGTTTCCCCTCATGTCTTTGTCAGAGAATGTTTTATTGTCAGTGTGTATAGGTGCGCGACGGGTCCTCGTACCCATGGTTTTTCATGTCTGTACTGTTTAGTGTTATGGAGCATGTTCCGTGGACAGTTATTAAAAGACTCCATTTACACTCCATTTTGACTTCCCTGCCACCTACACACACGGCGCTGACACTGAGGTCTTGGCTGATACCTTTTGTTTTTCCCATGTCAAGAAAAGAGGCACTGAGTTTGAAGGTAGGTCTTGAAATACATCCACAGGTACACCTCCAATTGACTCAAATGATGTAATTTAGTCCCAGAAACTTATAAAGCGATGACATCAGTTTCTGGAATTTTCCAAGGTGTTTAAAGGCAGAGTCAATTTATGTATTTATGAATTTATGTATGTATGTATGTAAACTTCTGACGCACTGGAATTGTGATACAGTGAATTATAAGTGAAATAATCTGTCTGTAAACAATTGTTGGAAAAATGACTTGTGTCAAGCACAAAGTAGAGGTCCTCACCGACTTGCCAAAACTATAGTTTGTTAACAAGAAATGTGTGGTGGTTGAAAAAACAAGTTTTAATCACTTTCAATGACTCCAACCTAAGTGTATGTAAACAAGTTTTAATGACTCCAACCTAAGTGTATGTAAACAAGTTTTAATGACTCCAACCTAAGTGTATGTAAACAAGTTTTAATGACTCCAACCTAAGTGTATGTAAACTAGTTTTAATGACTCCAACCTAAGTGTATGTAAACAAGTTTTAATGACTCCAACCTAAGTGGATGTAAACAAGTTTTAATGACTCCAACCTAAGTGGATGTAAACAAGTTTTAATGACTCCAACCTAAGTGTATGTAAACTTCTGACTTCAACTGTATGAAAAAAAACATTATTAAAGTGACCAATGATTTCAAGTTTCAATAATAGTCTGATGGCTTTGAGATAGAAGCTGTTTTTCAGTCTCTCGGTCCCAGCTTTGATGCACCTAAAATGACCACGCCTTCTGGATGATAGCGGGGTGAACAGGCAGTGGCTCGGGTGGTTGATGTCCTTGATGATCTTTATGGCCTTCCTGTGACATCGGGTGTTGTAGGTGTCCTGGAGGGCAGGTAGTTTGCCCCCGGTGATGCATTGTGCAGACCTCACAACCCTCTGGAGAGCCCTGCGGATGCGGGCGGTGCAGTTGCCGTACCAGGCGGTGAAACAGCCCGACATGATGCTTTCAATTGTTCTTCTGTAAAAATGTGTCTGGGTTTTGGGTGACAAGCCAAATTTCGTTTGCCTCCTGAGGTCGAAGAGGCTCTGTTGTGCCTTCTTCACCACAGTGTGTGTGTGGTCTATTTCAGTTTGTCAGTGATGTGTACACCAAGGAACTCAAAGCCTTCCATCTTCTTCCAAGCCCACTGTCAGACTCCAAATTGACAGAGACATGAACTTTATATTCAGACATTTCTTCATCTTCTCTAATGGAAGATGCTCCTTCCACACTAGCTTCTCACTCTGCAAAAAAACAAATTCTAAGGCCCTCTGAGCAGAAATGACTTTTGCCATACTGATTGATTGTAGTAAGGAGCCACACAGGCAAAACTATTTATTTTTTGTGTCCCACCCCCAATTTGCACCTGGCTGGGATAGAGTCTGGGAAAATATCGTCGTTTTTTTTCACAATATCTAAATAATATATTGTAATAACATTGTGCAGGTTCCCACAATACATTGCATAGTTTCAGACACTACAAAGGGTTCAGAGTGGGAGAAAAGTGGGAGACAGACAGGGAGACAGAGAGGTTCTTGGTGCTGTGTTGAAACAGCAGGCCCAGGGAGAAGGAAGACAGTGAAGGAACACAGAAAACCTTTGTTTAATTTGAACTTGTTTTCACCTACACACACACACACTTTGCCACACTTTTATCACCCTCAGGCCCAGTGGACCAGAACACCACATATATAATATAAATGTGTAGGGAGGGGGGGTGCACACAGTGTGCACTCAATAAAAGTGTATTATTTTACATGTTCTTCACAGAAAATGAGCCAAGGCCAATGAATCTCAGTGTCACGTCTAATCAAGGTGGGTGGAATCAGGCGCAGAGAGCAAATAGCGATATAAAGTTTATACTCCGGTGAACAAAATAAACACGTTCAACCCAAATACACACAGGGTGAAAATATCCAAAACAGGATAACAGACAAACCGGAGAATAATAAACACAAAAACACAGACAGACGAAACGAATGACAAAATAAACAAACATAGATGACAAATAAACAATCCCGCACAAAACAAGGGCGGGACAACCTACTATATATACAGACACTAATTAACTAACACACAGGTGAAAACAATCAGACAAAACCAACAGACACACGAAAAGGGATCAGTAGTGGGTAGTAGGACGGTGACGACGACCGCCGAGCACCGCTCCAACAGGTAGGGCAGCCAACTTCTAGTAGGACGGTGACGACGACCACCGAGCACCGCCTGAACGGGCAGGAGAGCCAACTTCTAGTAGGACGGTGACGACGACCACCGAGCACCGCCTGAACGGGCAGGAGAGCCAACCTCGGCGGAAGTCGTGACATTCAGATTGAAAAAATAATGAGTTGTTTCATTTATCTTTCAGGTAACATTGTAAAATGTGTCCACAGACCCGAACACCACACTAGGTTTACATTGTCCAACCCCCCTCAATCTACGCACAATAACCCATCATGACAAAGGTTTAACTATAGTTGACACAATAACCCATGATGACAAAGGTTTAACTATAGTTGACACAATAACCCATCATGACAAAGGTTTAACTATAGTTGACACAATAACCCATCAGGACAAAGGTTTAACTATAGTTGACACAATAACCCATCAGGACAAAGGTTTAACTATAGTTGACACAATAACCCATCATGACAAAGGTTTAACTATAGTTGACACAATAACCCATCATGACAAAGGTTTAACTATAGTTGACACAATAACCCATCATGACAAATGTTTAACTATAGTTGACACAATAACCCATCATGACAAAGGTTTAACTATAGTTGACGACTGGCCATCGGATCAATTCAACATGAGCAGAGAGAACTTGACCCCGTTGTGAAAATAACAGCAACGGTGAAATCCTGTTCTCTCTTGACCCGACACGACTACGGGGCAAAAGGAAGAAAAAGACATCACATTGAAATCAGCTGAACAAACTAAATAAACTATGTGTGATAGATTATTGAACTGTCCAGGCTACTGAAATGAGGTGAACAGTAGACTATTACACCCAACCACATCAGAGACACTAAAGAGAAAATTATTTGTAGTCAATGCCTATTGAAAAGACAATTCCCAGCACCACTCAGGTCATCTGTCTAATTGAATAATGTTTTAATGACTATTGGCTATGTAGCCTTAATGACAAACCCTTTCATTGGTAGGCTACAGCCACACTCTCAAACATGCCGGCTTTAAAAACATCATAGCACAAATAAATACATAGTATAATAAAATAAAATAAATAGGTAAATAGTGGAAAGAACAGACGTTGGGTATTTGACAGTATAGTTAGTATAGTTAATAACTAGTTAATAGCCAGTTGGGTTATTGAGCTACGATCAAGAGACTGGAGGCGTGACTTTCAAATGATTTTTTTTCTGTTCTCCTGAAGATCCAGAGGAGTATCATTTATCTTAAAGTCCCTTTTAAGTATACAGAAATTACCCAAATTGACGTTTTATAATGTTAAAAGGAAACCTGGCACAAAGTTACTATACTGATTTACTATTTACACCCGAATGAAATTCGGGTGATTTGTAATTTGTAATTTGTCCATGTTGATTAGGGGTGAAGTGACTATGCATAGATAATAGACAGCGAAGAGCAGCAGTGTACAAAACAAATGGAGGGGGGGTCAATGTAAATATTCCAGGTGGACATTTGATTCATTGTTCAGCAGTCTTAAGGCTTGTGTGTAGAAGCATTTTGGTCCTAGACTTGGCGCCCAGGTACCGTTTGCAGAGACTACAGTCTATGACTGGGGTGACTGGAGTCTTTGACAATTTTTGGGGCCTTCTTCTGACACCGCCTAGTATCGAGGTCCTGGATGGCAGGAAGCTTGGCCCCAGTGATGTACTGGTCAGATGCCGAGCCGTTTCCATACCAGGCGGTGATGGTGCAGCTGTAGACATTTTTGAGGATCTTGAGACTCATAACAAATCTTTTCAGTCTGCTGAGGGGGACAAGGTGCTGTCTTGCCCCCTTCAGACTGTCTTGGTGTGTTTGGACCGTGACGTTAAGGTATTGGCTTTTCAAATAGAAAGAGCAATTCGAAAGTTGATTCACTTAGATCAAACAGGGTACGGAATAGGATATCTTCAGCCAATCACCCGCTGATGGTCCATTATACCAGGAAGTTGTTCTAAAAGGGGCAGGATCTTTAGACGCTGAAAAAGCATTTGATTGGGTGGATTGGGCATATTTAGTGGCTGTGGGTCACGTCTTAATCTGGGGGAGAAGAAGATCTAATGGAGATGTATGGAGAATACATTTTTACAACAGTTGGAAACAGGAATTGGCAGAGAAAAAAATGTAATAACGCCCATTTCGAATGATGACTTTTCATGCTTGGAAAGAAGATTTCGGTGGAAATGGGCAAAGACACATGAGATGTGTCAGAGATGGAGATCTGTCCCTATTTCTATGTTAGGTAGGGTCAACATAATCAAAATGGATATTGGATTTATTCCAAGCCTTACCAGTTTACATTCCATCCGGCTTCTTTAAGAAAATAAATGTATCAGAAATCAAGGTAAGACCCAGATGCAGACTGTCGAAGTAACAATATGTTTATTGTTACAACCGGTCAGGCAACAACAGGTCAAGGCAGGCAGGGGTCGAACATCCAGGGTAAGGCAAAGGTACAGGGCTCAGGTACAGGGCTCAGATTGATTAAACACCTGTCTCCAGATTACATCTTCAAACAACCATGGGCAACCATGGCATCCGTGACAGGATGTAAGATAGTCTAGCTAGCTACAATTTCAAATATGACATGTTTCTAATTTTGATAGCTAGCTAACATTGAACCTGGTTGGTTAGCTACCTGCAGATTCGTGCAGGGTAGTAACGTCATGAGTTGGGATTATGGTTCACTGTTTAGCCGTTTTCTAAAATGTTCATCAACTTCCAAAGCATAATTACTCTCCCATTGTTCCTCAACTGTAGTGATATACCATGTTGTAGCTCTGTGTCTTTGCTTTTATCCAATGTAAAAAATAAAATAAAAACATTTCAAATTTTGCAACGTTAGACAGAATCAAGGCGGTTGGTCACTATTGATCCGAGATATGTGATAATGTTCATATTTGCTCATACAACCTTACACATACGCTATACACGAACATACACTCTTGCCAGAAATGTGTATCAGTTTGAGATGCAACAAACTGTGCTATCATATTGAGTATATTGAGTTTATTTTTACAGGGACAGTGCACATTAATCAACGTTTCAGTAAAAGTGCCGGTTTTAGCTAGGCGGCTAATTTTCAACCGCAGTCCCTGGGCAGGTTATTAAAACCAATTACAATATAGACAATAGCAACACAGGACAAGCAAGACAGCATACAGACAGGGCAACATAGGACAAGCAATACGTAGCATACCGACAGAGCAACATAGGACAAGCAAGACGTAGCATACAGACAGAACAACATAGGACAAAATGCAGCAAGACAAAATTCATAAAAGCAACAAAGTGTTTCCACACCTCACAAGTTACAGACAACAGACAACATGGAAATCGGCAACACACAGCTAGGGACCATGTTCACAAATCTGATTGACCTATAGCCATGTCTTCAAGCATTTTGTGAAAGTGTGATATGTGGTGCAGTTATGTGTGTCTGATGGCAGTGTATTCCAGACATGGGAAGCTCTCACAGAGAAAGCGGATTTACTAAAGGTGCTTTTCCTTAAGGGAACTATACAGTCACCTCTCATGGCAGACCTTGTGGATCTGCTGCCATATGTTTGGGTTTTCAGTTTAATAAAAATACTGAGTGGAGGAGCCAGGCCATTTAGGATCTTGAATACAAGACATGCATCGGTGTATTGCACAAGATTTCCCCAACTTAATATCATTGTGACTAGGAATTTATATCCATCCATTATGTCTGTTGGAAAATGAAAATATTGGTGACCAATATCAGTTAGGTCTAATTGCTGCATAAAAAGATGTATAGCTGGAAAGTGTAACGGCGTTCGTCTGTTGAAGAAAGAGAGTCGGACCGAAATGCAGCGTGTTGGTTACTCATGACTTTAATGAAATGAATCGCGGTACATGAAATAACTTAAACTAAATACAAAAACAACAGAACGGAACGTGAAACTAATTACAGCCTATCTGGTGACTACTACACAGAGACAGGAACAAACACCCACAAAATACAAAGTGAAACTCAGGCTGCCTAAATACGGTTCCCAATCAGAGACAACGATAAGCACCTGACTCTGATTGAGAATCGCCTCAGGCAGCCAAGCCTAACAACACCCCTAATCAGCCGCGATCCCAAATAATACAAACCCCAATACGAAAACAACATATAAACCCATTTCACACCCTGGCCTACCCAAACATATAACAAAAACACAAAATACAATGACCAAGGCGTGACAGAAAGCATCGGACTTACCATCAGCAACAAACTGAAACAAACAAGCTGAAATATGTCATTACATTACATTCTATAAAATTAAGCAAAAAAAACAAGACTTGTTTGCTTAAATCTTAAAAACTTAATTGACAATCTTGAGGAGTATGCCATTTCCCAACAGACATGATCATGTTGGAATTTGATGTGTATTGAAAGGGGAGGCTATTGTGTGTTTTTGTGCGTTGGTGGATAGGGGCATGTTGTGGTGTGTATCTGGTGTGGTGTGTATCTGGTGTGGTGTGTATCTGGTGTGGTGTGTATCTGGTGTGGTGTGTATCTGGTGTGGTGTGTATCTGGTGTGGTGGTCGTGTTGTTTCTGTTGGTTCGTGTTTATCAAAAATAAAAAGATGAAGATGGAGTCCGAACGACAAGAACACACGAAATCTCACAGCTGGTGAAGGGGTGCAAGAGAAGTGAAGTGAAATATGGAGAGAGAGAAAGAGGTCAGATAGATAGACAGACACAGCTGTCCCCTGGAGAGAGGAGAGGGAGAGCAGAGCTCTAGAATTCACAGCATGACAGGACACATTACCGTCCCTCTATATCCCTATCTCAACTCGGAACCCAGTCTCCTCGTGGATGTTGACATCACCATGGGCCTATCCCAACCTATCCGGCTTTTGAGATGTTAGCCAATCACCTCCAGGCCATCAGGCATAGACCCACATTCCCAGAGGACTCTGCGAGATGGAAGAGGTGGCGGTTGTATCCGTAGCTCTGCCTAAGCAGATAAAGACTCTATGGAGTTTTAACACAGAGAGAGCAGTGTTTTGGGGGTCATTTAACATGGAGGGTTAACACAGTACACAAAGCCTTAACCCGGGACACCTAGCCCCAAGAGGTTTAACATGGAGGGTTAACACAGTACACAAAGCCTTACCCCGGGAGACCTAGCCCCAAGAGGTTTAACATGGAGGGTTAACACAGTACACAAAGCCTTACCCCGGGAGACCTAGCCCTAAGAGGTTTAACATGGAGGGTTAACACAGTACACAAAGCCTTAACCCGGGACACCTAGCCCTAAGAGGTTTAACATGGAGGGTTAACACAGTACACAAAGCCTTAACCCGGGACACCTAGCCCTAAGAGGTTTAACATGGAGGGTTAACACAGTACACAAAGCCTTAACCCGGGACACCTAGCCCCAAGAGGTTTAACATGGAGGGTTAACACAGTACACAAAGCCTTAACCCGGGACACCTAGCCCTAAGAGGTTTAACATGGAAGGTTAACACAGTACACAAAGCCTTAACCCGTGACACCTAGCCCTAAGAGGTTTAACATGGAAGGTTAACACAGTACACAAAGCCTTAACCTGGGACACCTAGCCCTAAGAGGTTTAACATGGAGGGTTAACACAGTACACAAAGCCTTAACCCGGGACACCTAGCCCTAAGAGGTTTAACATGGAGGGTTAACACAGTACAAAAAGCCTTAACCCGGGACACCTAGCCCTAAGAGGTTTAACATGGAGGGTTAACACAGTACACAAAGCCTTAACCCGGGACACCTAGCCCTAAGAGGTTTAACATGGAGGGTTAACACAGTACACAAAGCCTTAACCCGGGACACCTAGCCCTAAGAGGTTTAACATGGAGGGTTAACACAGTACACAAAGCCTTAACCCGGGACACCTAGCCCTAAGAGGTTTAACATGGGAGGTTAGCACAGTACACAAAGCCTTAACCTGGGACACCTAGCCCTAAGAGGTTTAACATGGAGGGTTAACACAGTACACAAAGCCTTAACCCGGGACACCTAGCCCTAAGAGGTTTAACATGGAGGGTTAACACAGTACACAAAACCTTAACCCGGGACACCTAGCCCTAAGAGGTTTAACATGGAAGGTTAACACAGTACACAAAGCCTTAACCCGGGACACCTAGCCCTAAGAGGTTTAACATGGAGGGTTAACACAGTACACAAAGCCTTAACCCGGGATACCTAGCCCTAAGAGGTTTAACATGGAGGGTTAACACAGTACACAAAGCCTTAACCCGGGACACCTAGCCCTATGAGGTTTAACATGGAGGGTTAACACAGTACACAAAGCCTTAACCCGGGACACCTAGCCCTAAGAGGTTTAACATGGAGGGTTAACACAGTACACAAAGCCTTAACCCGGGACACCTAGCCCTAAGAGGTTTAACATGGAGGGTTAACACAGTACACAAAGCCTTAACCCGGGACACCTAGCCCTAAGAGGTTTTAACATTGCTGTGGCAGTTTTTCAGAGTGTGTGCATCTGCGACACGCTTCGATAATGAATTACAGAACGAAAGTAACAGATAATGAATGGTATAGACACACAGAACTAAAGTAACAGATAATGAATGGTATAGACA
>NC_060181.1:2925091-2937591 GCF_021184085.1 Oncorhynchus gorbuscha
AGGTCTATAGGGATATGTATCTCCAGGTCCATAGGGATATGTATCTCCAGGTCCATAGGGATATGTATCTCCAGGTCTATAGGGATATGTATCTCCAGGTCTATAGGGATATGTATCTCCAGGTCCATAGGGATATGTATCTCCAGGTCTATAGGGATATGTATCTCCAGGTCTATAGGGATATGTATCTCCAGGTCCATAGGGATATGTATCTCCAGGTCTATAGGGATATGTATCTCCAGGTCTATAGGGATATGTATCTCCAGGTCCATAGGGATATGTATCTCCAGGTCTATAGGGATATGTATCTCCAGGTCTATAGGGATATGTATCTCCAGGTCCATAACTCCAGGTCTATAGGGATATGTATCTTCAGGTCCATAACTCCAGGTCTATAGGGATATGTATCTCCAGGTCTATAGGGATATGTATCTCCAGGTCCATAGGGATATGTATCTCCAGGTCCATAGGGATATGTATCTCCAGGTCCATAGGGATATGTATCTCCAGGTCTATAGGGATATGTATCTCCAGGTCTATAGGGATATGTATCTCCAGGTCCATAACTCCAGGTCTATAGGGATATGTATCTCCAGGTCCATAGGGATATGTATCTCCAGGTCTATAGGGATATGTATCTCCAGGTCTATAGGGATATGTATCTTCAGGTCCATAACTCCAGGTCTATAGGGATATGTATCTCCAGGTCTATAGGGATATGTATCTCCAGGTCCATAGGGATATGTATCTCCAGGTCCATAGGGATATGTATCTCCAGGTCCATAGGGATATGTATCTCCAGGTCTATAGGGATATGTATCTCCAGGTCTATAGGGATATGTATCTCCAGGTCCATAACTCCAGGTCTATAGGATATGTATCTCCAGGTCTATAGGGATATGTATCTCCAGGTCCATAGGGATATGTATCTCCAGGTCCATAGGGATATGTATCTCCAGGTCTATAGGGATATGTATCTCCAGGTCTATAGGGATATGTATCTCCAGGTCTATAGGGATATGTATCTCCAGGTCCATAGGGATATGTATCTCCAGGTCTATAGGGATATGTATCTCCAGGTCCATAACTCCAGGTCTATAGGATATGTATCTCCAGGTCTATAGGGATATGTATCTCCAGGTCTATAGGGATATGTATCTCCAGGTCTATAGGGATATGTATCTCCAGGTCTATAGGGATATGTATCTCCAGGTCTATAGGGATATGTATCTCCAGGTCTATAGGGATATGTATCTCCAGGTCTATAGGGATATGTATCTCCAGGTCCATAACTCCAGGTCTATAGGGATATGTATCTTCAGGTCCATAACTCCAGGTCTATAGGGATATGTATCTCCAGGTCTATAGGGATATGTATCTCCAGGTCCATAGGGATATGTATCTCCAGGTCCATAGGGATATGTATCTCCAGGTCCATAGGGATATGTATCTCCAGGTCTATAGGGATATGTATCTCCAGGTCTATAGGGATATGTATCTCCAGGTCTATAGGGATATGTATCTCCAGGTCTATAGGGATATGTATCTCCAGGTCCATAACTCCAGGTCCATAGGGATATGTAACTCCAGGTCCATAACTCCAGGTCCATAGGGATATGTATCTCCAGGTCCATAGGGATATGTATCTCCAGGTCCATAGGGATATGTATCTCCAGGTCTATAGGGATATGTATCTCCAGGTCTATAGGGATATGTATCTCCAGGTCCATAGGGATATGTATCTCCAGGTCCATAACTCCAGGTCTATAGGGATATGTATCTCCAGGTCCATAGGGATATGTATCTCCAGGTCTATAGGGATATGTATCTCCAGGTCTATAGGGATATGTATCTCCAGGTCCATAGGGATATGTATCTCCAGGTCCATAGGGATATGTATCTCCAGGTCTATAGGGATATGTATCTCCAGGTCTATAGGGATATGTATCTCCAGGTCCATAGGGATATGTATCTCCAGGTCTATAGGGATATGTATCTCCAGGTCCATAACTCCAGGTCCATAGGGATATGTATCTCCAGGTCTATAGGGATATGTATCTCCAGGTCCATAGGGATATGTATCTCCAGGTCCATAGGGATATGTATCTCCAGGTCTATAGGGATATGTATCTCCAGGTCTATAGGGATATGTATCTCCAGGTCCATAACTCCAGGTCTATAGGGATATGTATCTCCAGGTCCATAGGGATATGTATCTCCAGGTCTATAGGGATATGTATCTCCAGGTCTATAGGGATATGTATCTTCAGGTCCATAACTCCAGGTCTATAGGGATATGTATCTCCAGGTCTATAGGGATATGTATCTCCAGGTCCATAGGGATATGTATCTCCAGGTCCATAGGGATATGTATCTCCAGGTCCATAGGGATATGTATCTCCAGGTCTATAGGGATATGTATCTCCAGGTCTATAGGGATATGTATCTCCAGGTCCATAACTCCAGGTCTATAGGATATGTATCTCCAGGTCTATAGGGATATGTATCTCCAGGTCCATAGGGATATGTATCTCCAGGTCCATAGGGATATGTATCTCCAGGTCTATAGGGATATGTATCTCCAGGTCTATAGGGATATGTATCTCCAGGTCTATAGGGATATGTATCTCCAGGTCCATAGGGATATGTATCTCCAGGTCTATAGGGATATGTATCTCCAGGTCCATAACTCCAGGTCTATAGGATATGTATCTCCAGGTCTATAGGGATATGTATCTCCAGGTCTATAGGGATATGTATCTCCAGGTCTATAGGGATATGTATCTCCAGGTCTATAGGGATATGTATCTCCAGGTCTATAGGGATATGTATCTCCAGGTCTATAGGGATATGTATCTCCAGGTCTATAGGGATATGTATCTCCAGGTCCATAACTCCAGGTCTATAGGGATATGTATCTTCAGGTCCATAACTCCAGGTCTATAGGGATATGTATCTCCAGGTCTATAGGGATATGTATCTCCAGGTCCATAGGGATATGTATCTCCAGGTCCATAGGGATATGTATCTCCAGGTCCATAGGGATATGTATCTCCAGGTCTATAGGGATATGTATCTCCAGGTCTATAGGGATATGTATCTCCAGGTCTATAGGGATATGTATCTCCAGGTCTATAGGGATATGTATCTCCAGGTCCATAACTCCAGGTCCATAGGGATATGTAACTCCAGGTCCATAACTCCAGGTCCATAGGGATATGTATCTCCAGGTCCATAGGGATATGTATCTCCAGGTCCATAGGGATATGTATCTCCAGGTCTATAGGGATATGTATCTCCAGGTCTATAGGGATATGTATCTCCAGGTCCATAGGGATATGTATCTCAGGTCCAGGTCCATAACTCCAGGTCTATAGGGATATGTATCTCCAGGTCCATAGGGATATGTATCTCCAGGTCTATAGGGATATGTATCTCCAGGTCTATAGGGATATGTATCTCCAGGTCCATAGGGATATGTATCTCCAGGTCCATAGGGATATGTATCTCCAGGTCTATAGGGATATGTATCTCCAGGTCTATAGGGATATGTATCTCCAGGTCCATAGGGATATGTATCTCCAGGTCTATAGGGATATGTATCTCCAGGTCCATAACTCCAGGTCCATAGGGATATGTATCTCCAGGTCTATAGGGATATGTATCTCCAGGTCCATAGGGATATGTATCTCCAGGTCCATAGGGATATGTATCTCCAGGTCTATAGGGATATGTATCTCCAGGTCTATAGGGATATGTATCTCCAGGTCTATAGGGATATGTATCTCCAGGTCTATAGGGATATGTATCTCCAGGTCTATAGGGATATGTATCTCCAGGTCCATAACTCCAGGTTTATAGGGATATGTATCTCCAGGTCCATAACTCCAGGTCTATAGGGATATGTATCTCCAGGTCTATAGGGATATGTATCTCCAGGTCTATAGGGATATGTATCTCCAGGTCCATAGGGATATGTATCTCCAGGTCCATAGGGATATGTATCTCCAGGTCTATAGGGATATGTATCTCCAGGCCTATAGGGATATGTATCTCCAGGTCCATATCTCCAGGTCTATAGGGATATGTATCTCCAGGTCTATAGGGATATGTATCTCCAGGTCTATATGGATATGTATCTCCAGGTCCATAGGGATATGTATCTCCAGGTCTATATGGATATGTATCTCCAGGTCTATAGGGATATGTATCTCCAGGTCCATAGGGATATGTATCTCCAGGTCTATATGGATATGTATCTCCAGGTCCATAGGGATATGTATCTCCAGGTCCATAGGGATATGTATCTCCAGGTCCATAGGGATATGTATCTCCAGGTCTATAGGGATATGTATCTCCAGGTCTATAGGGATATGTATCTCCAGGTCTATAGGGATATGTATCTCCAGGTCTATAGGGATATGTATCTCCAGGTCTATAGGGATATGTATCTCCAGGTCCATAACTCCAGGTCTATAGGGATATGTATCTCCAGGTCTATAGGGATATGTATCTCCAGGTCTATAGGGATATGTATCTCCAGGTCCATAACTCCAGGTCCATAGGGATATGTATCTCCAGGTCCATAACTCCAGGTCCATAGGGATATGTATCTCCAGGTCTATAGGGATATGTATCTCCAGGTCCATAGGGATATGTATCTCCAGGTCCATAGGGATATGTATCTCCAGGTCCATAGGGATATGTATCTCCAGGTCTATAGGGATATGTATCTCCAGGTCCATAGGGATATGTATCTCCAGGTCTATAGGGATATGTATCTCCAGGTCTATAGGGATATGTATCTCCAGGTCCATAGGGATATGTATCTCCAGGTCCATAACTCCAGGTCTATAGGGATATGTATCTCCAGGTCTATAGGGATATGTAACTCCAGGTCTATAGGGATATGTATCTCCAGGTCTATAGGGATATGTATCTCCAGGTCTATATGGATATGTATCTCCAGGTCTATAGGGATATGTATCTCCAGGTCCATAGGGATATGTATCTCCAGGTCCATAGGGATATGTATCTCCAGGTCCATAGGGATATGTATCTCCAGGTCTATATGGATATGTATCTCCAGGTCTATAGGGATATGTATCTCCAGGTCTATAGGGATATGTATCTCCAGGTCTATAGGGATATGTATCTCCAGGTCTATAGGGATATGTATCTCCAGGTCTATAGGGATATGTATCTCCAGGTCTATAGGGATATGTATCTCCAGGTCCATAGGGATATGTATCTCCAGGTCTATATGGATATGTATCTCCAGGTCTATAGGGATATGTATCTCCAGGTCCATAGGGATATGTATCTCCAGGTCTATATGGATATGTATCTCCAGGTCTATATGGATATGTATCTCCAGGTCTATAGGGATATGTATCTCCAGGTCCATAGGGATATGTATCTCCAGGTCTATAGGGATATGTATCTCCAGGTCTATAGGGATATGTATCTCCAGGTCTATAGGGATATGTATCTCCAGGTCCATAACTCCAGGTCTATAGGGATATGTATCTCCAGGTCCATAACTCCAGGTCCATAGGGATATGTATCTCCAGGTCTATAGGGATATGTATCTCCAGGTCTATAGGGATATGTATCTCCAGGTCCATAGGGATATGTATCTCCAGGTCTATAGGGATATGTATCTCCAGGTCCATAGGGATATGTATCTCCAGGTCTATATGGATATGTATCTCCAGGTCTATAGGGATATGTATCTCCAGGTCCATAACTCCAGGTCTATAGGATATGTATCTCCAGGTCTATATGGATATGTATCTCCAGGTCTATAGGGATATGTATCTCCAGGTCCATAGGGATATGTATCTCCAGGTCCATAGGGATATGTATCTCCAGGTCTATATGGATATGTATCTCCAGGTCTATAGGGATATGTATCTCCAGGTCTATAGGGATATGTATCTCCAGGTCCATAGGGATATGTATCTCCAGGTCTATAGGGATATGTATCTCCAGGTCTATAGGGATATGTATCTCCAGGTCTATAGGGATATGTATCTCCAGGTCTATAGGGATATGTATCTCCAGGTCCATAGGGATATGTATCTCCAGGTCTATAGGGATATGTATCTCCAGGTCCATAGGGATATGTATCTCCAGGTCTATATGGATATGTATCTCCAGGTCTATAGGGATATGTATCTCCAGGTCTATAGGGATATGTATCTCCAGGTCTATAGGGATATGTATCTCCAGGTCCATAGGGATATGTATCTCCAGGTCTATAGGGATATGTATCTCCAGGTCTATAGGGATATGTATCTCCAGGTCCATAGGGATATGTATCTCCAGGTCTATAGGGATATGTATCTCCAGGTCTATAGGGATATGTATCTCCAGGTCTATAGGGATATGTATCTCCAGGTCCATAGGGATATGTATCGCCAGGTCTATAGGGATATGTATCTCCAGGTCCATAACTCCAGGTCCATAGGGATATGTATCTCCAGGTCTATAGGGATATGTATCTCCAGGTCTATAGGGATATGTATCTCCAGGTCCATAACTCCAGGTCTATAGGGATATGTATCTCCAGGTCTATAGGGATATGTATCTCCAGGTCCATAACTCCAGGTCCATAGGGATATGTATCTCCAGGTCTATATGGATATGTATCTCCAGGTCTATATGGATATGTATCTCCAGGTCTATAGGGATATGTATCTCCAGGTCTATAGGGATATGTATCTCCAGGTCTATAGGGATATGTATCTCCAGGTCTATATGGATATGTATCTCCAGGTCTATAGGGATATGTATCTCCAGGTCCATAACTCCAGGTCTATAGGATATGTATCTCCAGGTCTATATGGATATGTATCTCCAGGTCTATAGGGATATGTATCTCCAGGTCCATAGGGATATGTATCTCCAGGTCTATATGGATATGTATCTCCAGGTCTATAGGGATATGTATCTCCAGGTCTATAGGGATATGTATCTCCAGGTCCATAGGGATATGTATCTCCAGGTCTATATGGATATGTATCTCCAGGTCTATAGGGATATGTATCTCCAGGTCTATAGGGATATGTATCTCCAGGTCCATAGGGATATGTATCTCCAGGTCTATAGGGATATGTATCTCCAGGTCTATAGGGATATGTATCTCCAGGTCTATAGGGATATGTATCTCCAGGTCTATAGGGATATGTATCTCCAGGTCCATAGGGATATGTATCTCCAGGTCTATAGGGATATGTATCTCCAGGTCCATAGGGATATGTATCTCCAGGTCTATATGGATATGTATCTCCAGGTCTATAGGGATATGTATCTCCAGGTCTATAGGGATATGTATCTCCAGGTCTATAGGGATATGTATCTCCAGGTCCATAGGGATATGTATCTCCAGGTCTATAGGGATATGTATCTCCAGGTCTATAGGGATATGTATCTCCAGGTCTATATGGATATGTATCTCCAGGTCTATAGGGATATGTATCTCCAGGTCCATAGGGATATGTATCTCCAGGTCTATATGGATATGTATCTCCAGGTCTATAGGGATATGTATCTCCAGGTCTATAGGGATATGTATCTCCAGGTCTATAGGGATATGTATCTCCAGGTCTATAGGGATATGTATCTCCAGGTCCATTGGGATATGTATCTCCAGGTCTATAGGGATATGTATCTCCAGGTCCATAGGGATATGTATCTCCAGGTCCATAACTCCAGGTCTATAGGGATATGTATCTCCAGGTCCATAGGGATATGTATCTCCAGGTCTATAGGGATATGTATCTCCAGGTCCATAACTCCAGGTCTATAGGGATATGTATCTCCAGGTCCATAACTCCAGGTCTATAGGGATATGTATCTCCAGGTCCATAGGGATATGTATCTCCAGGTCTATATGGATATGTATCTCCAGGTCCATAGGGATATGTATCTCCAGGTCCATAACTCCAGGTCTATAGGGATATGTATCTCCAGGTCCATAACTCCAGGTCTATAGGGATATGTATCTCCAGGTCCATAACTCCAGGTCCATAGGGATATGTATCTCCAGGTCCATAGGGATATGTATCTCCAGGTCCATAGGGATATGTATCTCCAGGTCTATATGGATATGTATCTCCAGGTCTATAGGGATATGTATCTCCAGGTCTATAGGGATATGTATCTCCAGGTCCATAACTCCAGGTCTATAGGGATATGTATCTCCAGGTCCATAGGGATATGTATCTCCAGGTCCATAGGGATATGTATCTCCAGGTCTATAGGGATATGTATCTCCAGGTCTATAGGGATATGTATCTCCAGGTCCATAACTCCAGGTCTATAGGGATATGTATCTCCAGGTCCATAACTCCAGGTCTATAGGGATATGTATCTCCAGGTCCATAGGGATATGTATCTCCAGGTCTATAGGGATATGTATCTCCAGGTCTATAGGGATATGTATCTCCAGGTCTATAGGGATATGTATCTCCAGGTCTATATGGATATGTATCTCCAGGTCTATAGGGATATGTATCTCCAGGTCTATAGGGATATGTATCTCCAGGTCCATAACTCCAGGTCTATAGGGATATGTATCTCCAGGTCTATAGGGATATGTATCTCCAGGTCCATAACTCCAGGTCTATAGGGATATGTATCTCCAGGTCCATAACTCCAGGTCTATAGGGATATGTATCTCCAGGTCTATAGGGATATGTATCTCCAGGTCTATAGGGATATGTATCTCCAGGTCTATAGGGATATGTATCTCCAGGTCCATAACTCCAGGTCTATAGGGATATGTATCTCCAGGTCTATAGGGATATGTATCTCCAGGTCTATAGGGATATGTATCTCCAGGTCTATATGGATATGTATCTCCAGGTCCATAGGGATATGTATCTCCAGGTCTATATGGATATGTATCTCCAGGTCTATAGGGATATGTATCTCCAGGTCTATAGGGATATGTATCTCCAGGTCTATAGGGATATGTATCTCCAGGTCTATAGGGATATGTATCTCCAGGTCTATAGGGATATGTATCTCCAGGTCTATAGGGATATGTATCTCCAGGTCCATAACTCCAGGTCTATAGGGATATGTATCTCCAGGTCCATAGGGATATGTATCTCCAGGTCCATAGGGATATGTATCTCCAGGTCCATAGGGATATGTATCTCCAGGTCTATAGGGATATGTATCTCCAGGTCCATAGGGATATGTATCTCCAGGTCTATAGGGATATGTATCTCCAGGTCTATAGGGATATGTATCTCCAGGTCTATAGGGATATGTATCTCCAGGTCCATAACTCCAGGTCTATAGGGATATGTATCTCCAGGTCTATAGGGATATGTATCTCCAGGTCCATAACTCCAGGTCTATAGGGATATGTATCTCCAGGTCCATAGGGATATGTATCTCCAGGTCCATAGGGATATGTATCTCCAGGTCTATAGGGATATGTATCTCCAGGTCCATAGGGATATGTATCTCCAGGTCTATAGGGATATGTATCTCCAGGTCCATAGGGATATGTATCTCCAGGTCTATAGGGATATGTATCTCCAGGTCTATAGGGATATGTATCTCCAGGTCCATAACTCCAGGTCTATAGGGATATGTATCTCCAGGTCTATATGGATATGTATCTCCAGGTCTATAGGGATATGTATCTCCAGGTCCATAGGGATATGTATCTCCAGGTCTATAGGGATATGTATCTCCAGGTCCATAGGGATATGTATCTCCAGGTCCATAGGGATATGTATCTCCAGGTCTATAGGGATATGTATCTCCAGGTCTATAGGGATATGTATCTCCAGGTCTATAGGGATATGTATCTCCAGGTCTATAGGGATATGTATCTCCAGGTCTATAGGGATATGTATCTCCAGGTCCATAGGGATATGTATCTCCAGGTCCATAACTCCAGGTCCATAGGGATATGTATCTCCAGGTCCATAGGGATATGTATCTCCAGGTCTATAGGGATATGTATCTCCAGGTCTATAGGGATATGTATCTCCAGGTCTATAGGGATATGTATCTCCAGGTCCATAACTCCAGGTCTATAGGGATATGTATCTCCAGGTCTATAGGGATATGTATCTCCAGGTCCATATCTCCAGGTCTATAGGGATATGTATCTCTGTTAATTGTGCGAGTCGGGAAGCAAGTTCAGGGAGTGAATCATTGAATAAATAAATGAAAACCTAATACAAAACATGAAACACGAAACACAAATTGCACAGAGACATGAGACAGAAACAATAACGCCTGGGGAAGGAACCAAAGGTAGTGACATAAATAGGGCAGGTAATCGGAGAGGTGATGGAGTCCAGCTGAGCGTCATTTTCACAGCAGAACTTCTGCATCACAAAGAGGTGTGAGACAATGGGGTACTGCAGGATAGAAACGGAGGACTTCTGAATTCCTGAGAAGTCAATGAATGAAACCTTTTGAATAGTGTTGATAAATGATCGGTTGAGGTTTGGGCACACCCACAGGCTCGGTAACTCCTCCATTACTTCAGGTGAACCTGAGGAGACCCGCACAGACACAGAGGCACAGATGTGGAGGTCGGCGCTACATGACGTTACCCTGCGGCTGACGGAAGGAGTTACCCTACCCACACTACACAGGAGATGTCTCTAAAACACAGGAGATGTCTCTACCATCACACTACACAGGAGATGTCTCTAAAACACAGGAGATGTCTCTACCATCACACTACAGAGGAGATGTCTCTACCATCACACTACGCAGGAGATGTCTATACTACACAGGAGATGTCTCTACTACACAGGTGATGTCTCTACCATCACACTACACAGGAGATGTCTCTACCATCACACTACAGAGGAGATGTCTCTACTACACAGGAGATGTCTCTACTACACAGGAGATGTCTCTACTACACAGGAGATGTCTCTACCATCACACTACACAGGAGATGTCTCTAAAACACAGGCGATGTCTCTACCATCACACTACACAGGCGATGTCTCTACCATCACACTACACAGGAGATGTCTCTACTACACAGGAGATGTCTCTACTACACAGGAGATGTCTCTACTACACAGGAGATGTCTCTACTACACAGGAGATGTCTCTACCATCACACTACAGAGGAGATGTCTCTACTACACAGGAGATGTCTCTACTACACAGGAGATGTCTCTACCATCACACTACACAGGAGATGTCTCTACCATCACACTACACAGGAGATGTCTCTACTACACAGGAGATGTCTCTACCATCACACTGACTTCCAGAAAGGGATGGAAAACATACACCACGTTCTCTCTCTCCTCTCCTATCTCTCTCCCTCTTCTCCTTATCTCTCTCCCTCTTCTCCCTATCTCTCTCTTCTCCCTATCTCTCTCTCCTCTCTTATCTCTCTACCTCTTCTCCTTACCTCTCTCCCTCTTCTCCCTCTTCTCCCTCTCTCTCCTCTCCTTATCTCTCCTATCATTATATTTCTCCCTCTTCTCCTTATATATCTCCCTCTTCTCCCTATCTCTCTCTCCTCTCCTTATCTCCCTCCCTCTTCTCCTTACCTCTCTCCCTCTTCTCCCTATCTCTCTCTCCTCTCCTATCTCTCTCCCTCTTCTCACTATCTCTCTCTGCTCTCCTATCTCTCTCTCCTCTCCTTATCTGTCTCCCTCTTCTCCCTATCTCTCTCCTCTCCTATCTCTCTCCCTATTCTCCCTATCTCTCTCTCCTCTCCTTATCTGTCTCCCTCTTCTCCCTGTCTCTCCTCTCCTTATAGCCCTCCCTCTTCTCCTTATCTCTCTCTTTCTTGTCCGTATTTCTCTCCATCCTCTCCCTTTGTTTCTCACTCTCTTCTGATCTCTCCCCTTTCCCTATCCCCCTCTCCACTTCTCTCCCCTATCTCTCCCAATCTCTCTCCCCCTTTCCCTATTACCCCCTCTTCACTTATCTCCCCTATCTCTCCCTACCCCTCTCCCCCTTTCCCTACCCCCCCTTCTCTACTTCTCTCCCTATCTCTCCCTAGTTCTCTCCCCCTTTCCCTACCCACCCCCTCTCTACTTCTCTCCCCTATCTCTCCCTAGCTCTCTCCCCCTTTCCCTACCCCCCTCTCCACTTCTCTCCCCTATCTCTCCCTACCTCTCTCCCCTTTCCCTATTATCCCCCTCTCTACTTCTCTCCCCTATCTCTACCTACCTCTCTCCCCCTTTCCCTACCCCCCTCTCCACTTCTCTCCCCTATCTCTCCCTACCTCTCTCCCCTTTCCCTATTATCCCCCTCTCTACTTCTCTCCCCTATCTCTCCCTACCTCTCTCCCCCTTTCCCTACCCCCCTCTCCACTTCTCTCCCTATCTCTCCCTACCTCTCTCCCCTTTCCCTATTATCCCCCTCTCTACTTCTCTCCCATATCTCTCCCTACCTCTCTCCCGCTTTCCCTATTATCCCCCTCTCTACTTCTCTCCCCTATCTCTCCCTACCTCTCTCCCGCTTTCCCTATTATCCCCCTCTCT
>NC_060181.1:2942591-2987591 GCF_021184085.1 Oncorhynchus gorbuscha
CCTGGCGACTGGACCTTTTTTGGAACACCATTATTTTGGTCTTACTGAGACTTACTGTCAGGGCCCAGGTCTGACAGAATCTGTGCAGAAGATCTAGGTGCTGCTGTAGGCCCTCCTTGGTTGGTGACAGAAGCACCAGATCATCAGCAAACAGTAGACATTTGACTTCAAATTCTAGCAGGGTGAGGCCGGGTGCTGCAGACTTTTCTAGTGCCTGCGCCAATTCGTTGAAATATATGTTGAAGAGGGTGGGGCTTAAGCTGCATCCCTGTCTCACTCCACGACCCTGTGTGAAGAAATGTGTGTGTTTTTTTAGCAATTTTAACCACACACTTGTTGTTTGTGTACATGGATTTTATAATGTCGTATGTTTGACCCCCAACACCACTTTCCATTAATTTGTATAGCAGACCCTCATGCAAAATTGAGTCGAAGGCTTTTCTGAAATTAACAAAGCATGAGAAGACTTTGCCTTTGTTTTGGTTTGTTTGGTTGTCAATTAGGGTGTGCAGGGTGAATACGTGGTCTGTTGTATGGTAATTTGGTAAAAAGCCAATTTGACATTTGCTCAGTTCATTCATTTTCGTTGAGGAAATGTACGAGTCTGCTGTTAATAATAATGCAGAGGATTTTTCAAAGGTTACTGTTGACGCATATTCCACAGTAGTTATTGGGGTCAAATTTGTCTCCACTTTTGTGGATTGGGGTGATCAGTCCTTGGTTCCAAATATTGGGGAAGATGCCAGAGTTAAGGATGATGTTAAAGAGTTTTAGAATAGCCAATTGGAATTTGTTGTCTGTATATTTGATCATTTCATTAAGGATACCATCAACACCACAGGCCGTTTTGGGTTGGAGGGTTTTTATTTTGTCCTGTAGCTCATTCAAGGTAATTGGAGAATCCCAGTGGGTTCTGGTAGTCTTTAATAGTTGATTCTAAGATTTGTAATTGATCCTGTATATGTTTTTGCTCTTTATTATTTGTTATAGAGCCAAAAAGATTGGAGAAGTGGTTTACCCAAACATCTCCATTTTGGACAGATAATTCTTTGTGTTGTTGTTTGTTTAGTGTTTTCCAATTTTCCCAGAAGTGGTTAGAGTCTATGGATTCTTCAATTACATTGAGCTAATTTCTGACGTGCTGTTTCTTCTTTTTCCGTAGTGTATTTCTGTATTGTTTTAGTGATTCACCATAGTGAAGGCGTAGACTCAGGTTTTCCGGGTCTCTATGTTTTTGGTTGGACAGGTTTCTCCATTTCTTTCTTAGGTTTTTGCATTCTTCATCAAACCATTTGTCATTGTTGTTCATTTTCTTCGCTTTTCTATTTGAGATTTTTAGATTTGATAGGGAAGCTGAGAGGTCAAATATACTGTTAAGATTTTCTACTGCCAAGTTTACACCTTCACTATTGCATTGAAACATTTTACCCAGGAAATTGTCTAGAAGGGATTGAATTGTTGCCAAATTTTTGGGGGGGTAGGTTTCCAAACTGCATTCCTTCCATCTATAGCATTTCTTAATCTTTGAGAGCATTGCTCTGTTTAAGTAGACTGTACTTTTGCTGTGGTCTGATAGGGGTATCAGTGGGCTGACTGTGAACGCTCTGAGAGACTCTGGGTTGAGGTCAGTGATAAAGTAGTCTACAGTACTACTGCCAAGAGATGAGCTATAGATGTACCTACCATAGGAGTCCCCTCGAAGCCTACCATTGATTATGTACATACCCAGCGTGTGACAGAGCTGCAGGAGTTGTGACCCGTTTTTGTTGGTTATGTTGTCGTAGTTGTGCCTAGGGGGGCATATGTGGGAGGGGATGCTGTCACCTCCAGGCAGATGTTTGTCCCCCTGTGTGCTGAGGGTGTCAGGTTCTTGTCCGGTTTTGGCATTTAGGTCGCCACAGACTAGTACATGTCCCTGGGCCTGGAAATGATTGATTTCCCCCTCCAGGATGGAGAAGCTGTCTTCATTAAAGTATGGGGATTCTAGTGGGGGGATATAGGTAGCACACAGGAGGACATTTTTCTCTGTTAATTTTAAGATAATTTCCTTTTGAATTTCTTGCCAAATGTAAAATGTTCCTATTTTGATTAATTTAATGGAGTAAGTTAGGTCTGCTCTATACCAAATTAGCACACCTAAGTTGAAACATTCTCCATTCTTGGAAATACTGAAGTACTGTATCATAGAGCTAGGGGCAGACTGTGAGCTGCTTTGAAGTCTGGTGTTGTCTGTGACTGGTGTCTTTTGGGCACTGGTCAAAATAAGTGCACTATATTGGGAATAGGGTGTCATAGGGCTCTGGTCTAAAGTAGTGCACTATATAGGGAATAGGGTGCCATAGGTCTCTGATCTAAAGTAGTGCACTATATTGGGAATACGGTGCCATAGGTCTCTGGTCTAAAGTAGTGCACTATATATAGGGAATAGTGTTCCATTTGGAAGGCTCCCGCTGACTTTAATAGTGACAATCCTTTCCACTTGGATCGGTGCTCCATTATTAATGCCTTGCTCAGCAAAAGGAGCTGTCTCCAGTACACATCAGGGTCCCATCAGGCATGAGCAGTCACTCATTTATTGATAAGATGTGTACCGATCAGTGGTGATTTTCACTGGTTAAAAATGTGGCCCAGATTGAGTAAGTCCTCCTATAGATAGTCCAGAACATGTCATGTGAGTGGTGATGGTTGAATAAGTGGTGATGATTGAATAAGTGGTGATGGTTGCGGTGGTGCACGCTAATAGTGTTTCAATTGATGACGTGATGGTTGAGATAAGTGGTGATGGTGGACGATGGGTAATCGATGTGAGTGGCTGTTGATGTGTGCAGAGGGTCCCTGGTTCGAGCCCAGGTAGAGGCGAGGAGAGAGACGGAAGCTATACTGTTACATACGTTGGTTGAAAGTAACTAACAGATGGTTCCAGAAGACAGAACAGATGGTTCCAGAAGACAGAACAGACGGTTCCAGAAGAACAGAACAGCCGGTTCCAGAAGAACAGAACAGATGGTTCCAGAAGAACAGAACAGACGGTTCCAGAAGAACAGAACAGATGGTTCCAGAAGACAGAACAGACGGTTCCAGAAGACAGAACAGATGGTTCCAGAAGACAGAACAGACGGTTCCAGAAGAACAGAACAGACGGTTCCAGAAGAACAGAACAGATGGTTCCAGAAGAACAGACGGTTCCAGAAGAACAGAACAGACGGTTCCAGAAGAACAGACAGTTCCAGAAGACAGAACAGACGGTTCCAGAAGAACAGATGGTTCCAGAAGACAGAACAGACGGTTCCAGAAGAACAGAACAGACGGTTCCAGAAGAACAGATGGTTCCAGAAGAACAGACGGTTCCAGAAGAACAGACGGTTCCAGAAGAACAGAACAGACGGTTCCAGAAGAACAGAACAGATGGTTCCAGAAGAACAGATGGTTCCAGAAGAACAGAACAGATGGTTCCAGAAGAACAGACAGTTCCAGAAGACAGAACAGACGGTTCCAGAAGAACAGATGGTTCCAGAAGACAGAACAGACGGTTCCAGAAGAACAGAACAGACGGTTCCAGAAGAACAGATGGTTCCAGAAGAACAGACGGTTCCAGAAGAACAGACGGTTCCAGAAGAACAGAACAGACGGTTCCAGAAGAACAGAACAGATGGTTCCAGAAGAACAGATGGTTCCAGAAGAACAGAACAGATGGTTCCAGAAGAACAGAACAGATGGTTCCAGAAGAACAGAACAGATGGTTCCAGAAGAACAGACGGTTCCAGAAGAACAGAAGAACAGAACAGATGGTTCCAGAAGAACAGAACAGATGGTTCCAGAAGAACAGAACAGATGGTTCCAGAAGAACAGACGGTTCCAGAAGAACAGAACAGATGGTTCCAGAAGAACAGAACAGACGGTTCCAGAAGAACAGAACAGACGGTTCCAGAAGAACAGAACAGACGGTTCCAGAAGAACAGAACAGATGGTTCCAGAAGAACAGAACAGACGGTTCCAGAAGAACAGACGGTTCCAGAAGAACAGAACAGACGGTTCCAGAAGACAGAACAGACGGTTCCAGAAGAACAGAACAGATGGTTCCAGAAGAACAGAAGGTTCCAGAAGAACAGAACAGACGGTTCCAGAAGAACAGAACAGATGGTTCCAGAAGAACAGAACAGACGGTTCCAGAAGAACAGAACAGACGGTTCCAGAAGAACAGACGGTTCCAGAAGAACAGAACAGACGGTTCCAGAAGAACAGAACAGATGGTTCCAGAAGAACAGAACAGACGGTTCCAGAAGAACAGAACAGACGGTTCCAGAAGAACAGAACAGACGGTTCCAGAAGAACAGAACAGACGGTTCCAGAAGACAGAACAGACGGTTCCAGAAGACAGAACAGACGGTTCCAGAAGAACAGACGGTTCCAGAACAGACGGTTCCAGAACAGATGGTTCCAGAAGAACAGACGGTTCCAGAAGACAGAACAGACGGTTCCAGAAGAACAGAACAGATGGTTCCAGAAGACAGAACAGACGGGGGGGGGTCAACAAAGGGGGGGTCAAAATCAAAAGTAACAGGCAGTATCTGGTGTACCAGCTGCATTAAGTACTACAGTGCAACTCCTCCTCACGGACTGCACCAGATTTGCCAGTTCTTGCTGTGAGATGTTACCCCACTCTTACCCCACTCTTCCACCAAGGCACTTGCAAGTTCCCGGAAATTTCTGGGGGGAATGGCCCTAACCCTCACGCTCCGATCCAACAGGTCCCAGATGTGCTCAATGGGATTGAGATCCGGGCTCTTCGCTGGCCATGGCAGAACACTGACATTCCTGTTTTACAGGAAATCACGCACAGAACAAGCAGTATGGCTGGTAGCATTGTCATGGTGAGGGTCATGTCAGGATGAGCCTGCAGGAAGGGTACCACATGAGGGAGGAGGATGTCTTCCCTGTAATGCACAGCGTTGAGATTGCCTGTAATGACAACAAGCTCAGTCTGATGATGCTGTGACACACCGCCCCAGACCATGACGGACCCTCCACCTCCAAATCAATCCTGCTCCAGAGTACAGGCCTCGGTGGAACGCTCATTCCTTCAACGATAAACATGAATCCGATCATCACCCCTGGTGAGACAAAACCGCAACTCGTCAGTGAAGAGCACTTTTTGCCAGTCCTGTCTGGTCCAGCGACGGTGGGTTTGTGCCCATAGGTGATGTCTGGTGAGGACCTGCATTTACAACAGGCCTACAAGCCCTCAGTCCAGCCCCTCGGAGTCTATTGTGGACAGTCTGAACATGATGGAGGGATCTTGCTCTGTTTTCTATGTCTGTTCCCTGCCCTTCTCTCACTCTGTGTCTGTTCCCTGCCCTTCTCTCACTCTGTGTCTGTTCCCTTCCCTTCTCTCACTCTGTTTTCTGTGTCTGTTCCCTGCTCTTCTCTCACTCTGTGTCTGTTCCCTGCCCTTCTCTCACTCTGTTTTCTGTGTCTGTTCCCTGCCCTTCTCTCACTCTGTGTCTGTTCCCTGCCCTTCTCTCACTCTGTTTTCTGTGTCTGTTCCCTGCTCTTCTCTCACTCTGTGTCTGTTCCTGTCTTCTCTCCTGTCTGTTCTGTCTGTGTCTGTTCCCCTCTCACTCTGTTTTCTGTGTCTGTTCCCTTCTTCTCTCACTCTGTGTCTGTTCCCTGCCCTTCTCTCACTCTGTGTCTGTTCCCTTCTCTCACTCTGTGTCTGTTCCCTTCCCTTCTCTCACTCTGTGTCTGTTACCTGCCCTTCTCTCACTCTGTTTTCTATGTCTGTTACCTGCCCTTCTCTCACTCTGTGTCTGTTCCCTGCCCTTCTCTCACTCTGTGTCTGTTCCCTTCTCTCACTCTGTGTCTGTTCCCTGCCCTTCTCTCACTCTGTTTTCTGTGTCTGTTACCTGCCCTTCTCTCACTCTGTGTCTGTTCCCTGCCCTTCTCTCACTCTGTGTCTGTTCCCTGCTCTTCTCTCACTCTGTTTTCTATGTCTGTTCCCTGCCCTTCTCTCACTCTGTGTCTGTTCCCTGCTCTTCTCTCACTCTGTTTTCTATGTCTGTTCCCTGCTCTTCTCTCACTCTGTTTTCTGTGTCTGTTCCCTGCCCTTCTCTCACTCTGTGTCTGTTCCCTGCTCTTCTCTCACTGTTTTCTATGTCTGTTTTTCTCACTCTGTTTTCTGTGTCTGTTCCCTGCCCTTTCTCTCACTCTGTGTCTGTTCCCTCTTCTCTCACTCTGTGTCTGTTTTCTGTGTCTGTTCCCTGCTCTTCTCTCACTCTGTTTTCTGTGTCTGTTCCCTGCCCTTCTCTCACTCTGTTTTCTATGTCTGTTCCCTGCTCTTCTCTCACTCTGTTTTCTGTGTCTCTTCCCTTCCCTTCTCTCACTCTGTGTCTGTTCCCTGCCCTTCTCTCACTCTGTGTCTGTTCCCTTCTCTCACTCTGTGTCTGTTCCCTTCCCTTCTCTCACTCTGTGTCTGTTCCCTGCTCTTCTCTCACTCTGTTTTCTGTGTCTCTTCCCTTCCCTTCTCTCACTCTGTGTCTGTTCCCTGCCCTTCTCTCACTCTGTGTCTGTTCCCTGCCCTTCTCTCACTCTGTGTCTGTTCCCTGCTCTTCTCTCACTCTGTTTTCTGTGTCTGTTCCCTGCTCTTCTCTCACTCTGTTTTCTGTGTCTCTTCCCTTCCCTTCTCTCACTCTGTGTCTGTTCCCTGCTCTTCTCTCACTCTGTTTTCTGTGTCTGTTCCCTGCCCTTCTCTCACTCTGTGTCTGTTCCCTGCTCTTCTCTCACTCTGTTTTCTGTGTCTGTTCCCTGCCCTTCTCTCACTCTGTGTCTGTTCCCTGCCCTTCTCTCACTCTGTGTCTGTTCCCTGCTCTTCTCTCACTCTGTTTTCTATGTCTGTTCCCTGCTCTTCTCTCACTCTGTGTCTGTTACCTGCCCTTCTCTCACTCTGTGTCTGTTACCTGCCCTTCTCTCACTCTGTGTCTGTTCCCTGCTCTTCTCTCACTCTGTTTTCTGTGTCTCTTCCCTGCCCTTCTCTCACTCTGTGTCTGTTACCTGCCCTTCTCTCACTCTGTGTCTGTTACCTGCCCTTCTCTCACTCTGTGTCTGTTCCCTGCCCTTCTCTCACTCTGTGTCTGTTCCCTGCTCTTCTCTCACTCTGTTTTCTGTGTCTGTTCCCTGCTCTTCTCTCACTCTGTCTTTTCTGTGTCTGTTCCCTGTCTCTTCACTCTGTCTGTTCCCTTCTCTCACTCTGTGTCTGTTCCCTGCCTTCTCTCACTCTGTGTCTGTTCCCTGCCCTTCTCTCACTCTGTGTCTGTTCCCTTCTCTCACTCTGTGTCTGTTCCCTGCCCTTCTCTCACTCTGTGTCTGTTCCCTGCCTTCTCTCACTCTGTTACCTTTTCTCACTCTGTGTCTGTTCCCTGCCCTTCTCTCACTCTGTGTCTGTTCCCTGCTCTTCTCTCACTCTGTGTCTGTTCCCTGCTCTTCTCTCACTCTGTGTCTGTTCCCTGCCCTTCTCTCACTCTGTGTCTGTTCCCTGCCCTTCTCTCACTCTGTGTCTCTTCCCTTCCCTTCTCTCACTCTGTGTCTGTTCCCTGCTCTTCTCTCACTCTGTTTTCTGTGTCTGTTCCCTGCCCTTCTCTCACTCTGTGTCTGTTCCCTGCCCTTCTCTCACTCTGTTTTCTATGTCTGTTCCCTGCTCTTCTCTCTCTGTGTCTGTTCCTGTGTCTGTTACCTGCCCTTCTCTCACTCTGTGTCTGTTCCCTGCTCTTCTCTCACTCTGTTTTCTGTGTCTCTTCCCTGCCCTTCTCTCACTCTGTGTCTGTTACCTGCCCTTCTCTCACTCTGTGTCTGTTACCTGCCCTTCTCTCACTCTGTGTCTGTTCCCTGCCCTTCTCTCACTCTGTGTCTGTTCCCTGCTCTTCTCTCACTCTGTTTTCTGTGTCTGTTCCCTTCCCTTCTCTCACTCTGTGTCTGTTCCCTGCCCTTCTCTCACTCTGTTTTCTGTGTCTGTTCCCTTCCCTTCTCTCACTCTGTGTCTGTTCCCTGCTCTTCTCTCACTCTGTGTCTGTTCCCTGCCCTTCTCTCACTCTGTGTCTGTTCCCTGCTCTTCTCTCACTCTGTGTCTGTTCCCTGCCCTTCTCTCACTCTGTGTCTGTTCCCTTCTCTCACTCTGTGTCTGTTCCCTGCCCTCTCTCACTCTGTGTCTGTTCCCTGCTCTTCTCTCACTCTGTTTTCTGTGTCTCTTCCCTTCCCTTCTCTCCTGTGTCTGTTCCCTTCTCTCACTCTGTGTCTGTTCCCTGCTCTTCTCTCACTCTGTTTTCTGTGTCTGTTCCCTGCCCTTCTCTCACTCTGTGTCTGTTCTGTTCCTGTGTCTGCCTGCTCTTCTCTCACTCTGTGTCTGTTCCTGCTCCTCTCTCTCTGTGTCACTCTGTCTTTCTGTGTCTCTGTGTCTGTTCCTGCCCTTCTCTCACTCTGTGTCTGTTCTGTGTCTGCCCTTCTCTCACTCTGTGTCTGTTACCTGCCCTTCTCTCACTCTGTGTCTGTTCCCTGCCCTTCTCTCACTCTGTGTCTGTTCCCTGCTCTTCTCTCACTCTGTTTTCTGTGTCTGTTCCCTTCCCTTCTCTCACTCTGTGTCTGTTCCCTGCCCTTCTCTCACTCTGTGTCTGTTCCCTGCTCTTCTCTCACTCTGTGTCTGTTCCCTGCCCTTCTCTCACTCTGTGTCTGTTCCCTGCTCTTCTCTCACTCTGTGTCTGTTCCTGTCTCTTCTGTGTCTGTTCCCTTCTCTCACTCTGTGTCTGTTCCTGCCCTTCTCTCACTCTGTGTCTGTTCCCTGCCCTTCTCTCACTCTGTGTCTGTTCTGCCCCTGCCCTTCTCTCTCACTCTCTGTGTCTGTTCTGCCCTTCTCTCACTCTGTGTCTGTTCCCTGCCCTTCTCTCACTCTGTGTCTGTTCCCTTCCCTTCTCTCACTCTGTGTCTGTTCCCTGCTCTTCTCTCACTCTGTTTTCTGTGTCTGTTCCCTGCCCTTCTCTCACTCTGTGTCTGTTCCCTGCTCTTCTCTCACTCTGTTTTCTATGTCTGTTCCCTGCCTTCTCTCACTCTGTGTCTGTTCCCTGCCCTTCTCTCACTCTGTGTCTGTTACCTCTCTCTCACTCTGTGTCCTTCTCTTCTGTTTTCCTGTTCCCTCACTCTGTGTCTCTTCTCTCACTCTGTTTTCTGTGTCCCTTCTCTCCTCTGTGTCTGTTCCTGCCCTTCTCTCTCTCACTCTGTGTCTGTTCCCTCCCTTCTCTCACTCTGTGTCTGTTCCTGCCTCTTCTCTCACTCTGTGTCTGTTCCCTCCCTTCTCTCACTCTGTGTCTGTTCCCTGCTCTTCTCTCACTCTGTGTCACTGTTCCCTGTCTCTCACTCTTCTCTCTGCCCTTCTTCTGTGTCTGTTCCCTGCTCTTCTCTCACTCTGTTTTCCTGCTCTTCTTCTCTCACTCTGTGTCTGTTCCCTGTGTCTGTTCCCTGCTCTTCTCTCACTCTGTGTCTGTGTCTGTTCCTGCCCTTCTCTCACTCTGTGTCTCCTTCCTTCTCTCTCTCTGTGTCTGTTCCCTCTTCTCTCACTCTGTTTTCTGTCTGTGTTCCCCTCTTCTCTCACTCTCTGTTCCCTTCTGTTTCTCTCACTCTGTGTCTGTTCCCTGCCCTCTCTCTCACTCTGTGTCTGTCTCACTTGTCTGTTCCCTGCTCTTCTCTCACTCTGTTTTCTGTGTCTGTTCCCTGCTCTTCTCTTCCCTGCCCTTCTCTCTCTCTGTGTCTGTTCCCTGCCCTTCTCTCACTCTGTGTCTGTTCCCTGTCTCTTCTCTCTCTCACTCTGTGTCTGTTACCTGCCCTTCTCTCACTCTGTGTCTGTTACCTGCCCTTCTCTCACTCTGTGTCTGTTTGCCCTTCTCTCACTCTCTGTCTGTCCCTGCTCTTCTCTCACTCTGTTTTCTGTGTCTGTCTCCTCTGTGTCTGTTCCCTCTCTCTCACTCTGTGTCTGTTCCCTGCCTTCTCTCTCTCTGTGTCTGTTCTCTGTCTTCTCTCACTCTGTGTCTGTTCCCTGCTCTTCTCTCACTCTGTGTCTGTTCCCTGTCTGTTCTTCTCTCTCACTCTGTGTCTGTTCCTGCCCTTCTCTCACTCTGTGTCTGTTCCCTGCCCTTCTCTCACTCTGTGTCTGTCTGCTCTTTCACTCCTGTGTCTGCCTTCTTCTCTCACTCTCTTCCCTTCCCTTCTTTCTGTGTCTGTTCCCTGCTCTTCTCTCACTGTTTTCTGTGTCTGTTCCTGCCCTTCTCTCACTCTGTGTCTTCTCTCACTCTCTGTGTTCCCTGCTCTTCTCTCACTCTGTCTGTTCTCTCACTCTGCTGCCCTTCTCTCACTCTGTGTCTGTTCCCTGCCCTTCTCTCACTCTGTGTCTCTTCTGTCTCCTCTGTGTCTCTTCTCTGCCCTTCTCTCACTCTGTGTCTGTTCCTGTTTTCTGTGTCTGTCCCTGCTCTTCTCTCACTCTGTTTTCTGTGTCTGTTCCCTTCTCTCACTCTGTGTCTGTTCCCTGCTCTTCTCTCACTCTGTTTTCTGTGTCTGTTCCCTTCCCTTCTCTCACTCTGTGTCTGTTCCCTGCTCTTCTCTCACTCTGTGTCTGTTCCCTGCCCTTCTCTCACTCTGTGTCTGTTCCCTGCTCTTCTCTCACTCTGTGTCTGTTCCCTGCCCTTCTCTCACTCTGTGTCTGTTCCCTTCTCTCACTCTGTGTCTGTTCCCTGCCCTTCTCTCACTCTGTGTCTGTTCCCTTCCCTTCTCTCACTCTGTGTCTGTTCCCTGCTCTTCTCTCACTCTGTTTTCTGTGTCTCTTCCCTTCCCTTCTCTCACTCTGTTTTCTGTGTCTGTTCCCTGCTCTTCTCTCACTCTGTGTCTGTTACCTGCCCTTCTCTCACTCTGTGTCTGTTCCCTTCCCTTCTCTCACTCTGTGTCTGTTCCCTGCTCTTCTCTCACTCTGTTTTCTGTGTCTGTTCCCTGCCCTTCTCTCACTCTGTTTTCTGTGTCTGTTCCCTGCTCTTCTCTCACTCTGTGTCTGTTACCTGCCCTTCTCTCACTCTGTGTCTGTTCCCTGCCCTTCTCTCACTCTGTGTCTGTTCCCTGCTCTTCTCTCACTCTGTGTCTGTTCCCTGCCCTTCTCTCACTCTGTGTCTGTTCCCTGCTCTTCTCTCACTCTGTTTTCTATGTCTGTTCCCTGCTCTTCTCTCACTCTGTTTTCTGTGTCTCTTCCCTTCCCTTCTCTCACTCTGTGTCTGTTCCCTGCCCTTCTCTCACTCTGTTTTCTATGTCTGTTCCCTGCACTTCTCTCACTCTGTTTTCTGTGTCTCTTCCCTTCCCTTCTCTCACTCTGTGTCTGTTCCCTGCTCTTCTCTCACTCTGTTTTCTATGTCTGTTCCCTGCTCTTCTCTCACTCTGTTTTCTGTGTCTCTTCCCTTCCCTTCTCTCACTCTGTGTCTGTTCCCTGCTCTTCTCTCACTCTGTTTTCTATGTCTGTTCCCTGCACTTCTCTCACTCTGTTTTCTGTGTCTCTTCCCTTCCCTTCTCTCACTCTGTGTCTGTTCCCTGCTCTTCTCTCACTCTGTTTTCTATGTCTGTTCCCTGCTCTTCTCTCACTCTGTTTTCTGTGTCTCTTCCCTTCCCTTCTCTCACTCTGTGTCTGTTCCCTGCTCTTCTCTCACTCTGTTTTCTATGTCTGTTCCCTGCTCTTCTCTCACTCTGTTTTCTGTGTCTCTTCCCTTCCCTTCTCTCACTCTGTGTCTGTTCCCTGCTCTTCTCTCACTCTGTTTTCTGTGTCTCTTCCCTTCCCTTCTCTCACTCTGTGTCTGTTCCCTGCTCTTCTCTCACTCTGTTTTCTGTGTCTCTTCCCTTCCCTTCTCTCACTCTGTGTCTGTTCCCTGCTCTTCTCTCACTCTGTTTTCTATGTCTGTTCCCTGCACTTCTCTCACTCTGTTTTCTGTGTCTCTTCCCTGCCCTTCTCTCACTCTGTGTCTGTTCCCTTCCCTTCTCTCACTCTGTTTTCTGTGTCTGTTCCCTGCCCTTCTCTCACTCTGTTTCTTTGTTTTTTCTGTCATCTATCAGACCTAAAGGAGGAAGACGAATCAATTTCCTGTGTGATCCAGATGATAAAGCCAGTCTACCTTTTCCTCTTGTCCAGGTGCAGTTCAGAAAATTATGCAAATATATTACAAATTAAAAACAGAAATACCTTATTTACATAAGTACTCAGACCTTTTGATATGAGACTCGAAAATGAGCTCAGGTGATGTTTCTGTGGTAAATTCAGTTGATTGGATGGGATTTGGAAAGGCACACACACCTGTCTATATAATGTCCCACAGTTGACAGTGCTTGTCAGAGCAAAAACTAAGCTGTGAGGTCAAAGGAATTGTTCGTATTTGAACTTGGACAGTTTTGTGATGGGAACCTCATGGTTAACAGTACAAAAAGCTTTCCTTGGGTCTAGAAATGCAGCCCCAACAACATCCCCTTTGTCCATCTTGGACATCACATTTTCCGGAAGAAAGAGGTTGTCAGTTTCTCTGAAGCCAAACTGCATGGAGTGTAATATGAAGGGGCTGTTGTTGTGGTGGGCAGTTTCTCTGAAGCCAAACTGCATGGAGTGTAATATGAAGGGGCTGTTGTTGTGGTGGGCAGTTTCTCTGAAGCCAAACTGCATGGAGTGTAATATGAACTGGCTGTTGTTGTGGTGGGCAGTTGCTCTGCTACGCACTTTTCAGCAACCTTCAACACCACAGGTAGTATACTAAAGGACCTATAGTTACTCACGCCAGCAGGGTCACTGTCACGCCCAAACCGTAGATTGCTTTGTATGTTTCTATGTTTAGTTTGGTCAGGGTGTGATGTGGGTGGGTATTCTATGTTGTATGTCTAGGTGTTGTGTTTCTATGTTTAGGCCTGGTATGGTTCCCAATCAGAGGCAGCTGGTTATCGTTGTCTCTGATTGAGAACCATACTTAGGCAGCCTGTTTTTCCCACTATGGGTGTGGGTAGTTGGTTTCTGTTGCTGTGTGTCTGCACCAGCCAGAACTGTTTCAGTCGTTCTCTTTGTTATTTTTGTTATTTCTGTGTTCATGTAATAAATATGAACACATACCACGCTGCCCCTTGGTCCTGTCCTTCCAACAGCCGTCTACAGTCACCTGATTTAAAGATGGCCGATATTATGGCTGAACAGGCTTTCTAACAGTAGAGAGGTTAAACCTGCTCTTAGACAGCTTTCTGGCAATAAGTGTCAGATTATGATCAGACAGCCCAGTAACCGTATTGAATGATGTAGTCACTCTCTCTGGTTTATTACTGAACACCACATCAGTCTGTGTTTTAGAGCAACACGTCACCGTGGTTGGCCCTTTAACTAGCTGTGTAAAGGTCAAAGGTATTAGTGATCCGTTTGAGGGTTTTCCTACAAGACGTGTCTTCATAATTAATGTTGCGACGACCACCTTCCCAAAATCACATTCAATAAGCATGTTATGAAACGGATGAAAAATAAACTTTTGGTGGGTGGTCTATACATTACAATAAGGGTGGAAGGTGGTCTATACATTACAGTAAGGGTGGAAGGTGGTCAACTAGACTACCTGGTTAAATAAAGGTGTTCTCAACTAGCCTACCTGGTTAAATAAAGGTGTTCTCAACTAGCCTACCTGGTTAAATAAAGGTGTTCTCAACTAGACTACCTGGTTAAATAAAGGTGTTCTCAACTAGACTACCTGGTTAAATAAAGGTGTTCTCAACTAGACTACCTGGTTAAATAAAGGTGTTCTCAACTAGCCTACCTGTTTAAATAAAGGTGTTCTCAACTAGCCTACCTGGTTAAATAAAGGTGTTCTCAACTAGCCTACCTGGTTAAATAAAGGTGTTCTCAACTAGCCTACCTGTTTAAATAAAGGTGTTCTCAACTAGCCTACCTGTTTAAATAAAGGTGTTCTCAACTAGCCTACCTGGTTAAATAAAGGTGTTCTCAACTAGCCTACCTGGTTAAATAAAGGTGTTCTCAACTAGCCTACCTGGTTAAATAAAGGTGTTCTCAACTAGCCTACCTGGTTAAATAAAGGTGTTCTCAACTAGCCTACCTGGTTAAATAAAGGTGTTCTCAACTAGCCTACCTGGTTAAATAAACGTGTTCTCAACTAGCCTACCTGGTTAAATAAAGGTGTTCTCAACTAGCCTACCTGGTTAAATAAAGGTGTTCTCAACTAGCCCACCTAGTTAAATAAAGGTGTTCTCAACTAGCCTACCTGGTTAAATAAAGGTGTTCTCAACTAGCCTACCTGGTTAAATAAAGGTGTTCTCAACTAGCCTACCTGGTTAAATAAAGTTGTTCTCAACTAGCCTACCTGGTTAAATAAAGGTGTTCTCAACTAGCCTACCTGGTTAAATAAAGGTGTTCTCAACTAGCCTACCTGTTTAAATAAAGGTGTTCTCAACTAGCCTACCTGGTTAAATAAAGGTGTTCTCAACTAGCCTACCTGGTTAAATAAAGGTGTTCTCAACTGACCTACCTGGTTAAATAAAGGTGTTCTCCACTAGCCTACCTGGTTAAATAAAGGTGTTCTCCACTAGCCTACCTGGTTAAATAAAGGTGTTCTCAACTAGCCTACCTGGTTAAATAAAGGTGTTCTCCACTAGCCTACCTGGTTAAATAAAGGTGTTCTCAACTGATCTACCTGGTTAAATAAAGGTATTCTCAACTAGCCTACCTGGTTAAATAAAGGTGTTCTCAACTAGCCTACCTGGTTAAATAAAGGTGTTCTCAACTAGCCCACCTGGTTAAATAAAGGTGTTCTCAACTAGCCTACCTGGTTAAATAAAGGTGTTCTCAACTAGCCTACCTGGTTAAATAAAGGTGTTCTCAACTAGTCTACCTGGTTAAATAAAGGTGTTCTCCACTAGCCTACCTGGTTAAATAAAGGTGTTCTCCACTAGCCTACCTGGTTAAATAAAGGTGTTCTCCACTAGCCTACCTGGTTAAATAAAGGTGTTCTCAACTAACCTACCTGGTTAAATAAATGTGTTCTCAACTAGCCTACCTGGTTAAATAAAGGTGTTCTCAACTAGCCTACCTGGTTAAATAAAGGTGTTCTCAACTAGCCTACCTGGTTAAATAAATGTGTTCTCAACTAGCCTACCTGGTTAAATAAAGGTGTTCTCAACTAGCCTACCTGGTTAAATAAAGGTGTTCTCAACTAGACTACCTGGTTAAATAAAGGTGTTCTCAACTAGACTACCTGGTTAAATAAAGGTGTTCGAAACTAGACTACCTGGTTAAATAAAGGTGTTCTCAACTAGACTACCTGGTTAAATAAAGGTGTTCTCAACTAGCCTACCTGTTTAAATAAAGGTGTTCTCAACTAGCCTACCTGGTTAAATAAAGGTGTTCTCAACTAGCCTACCTGGTTAAATAAAGGTGTTCTCAACTAGCCTACCTGTTTAAATAAAGGTGTTCTCAACTAGCCTACCTGGTTAAATAAAGGTGTTCTCAACTAGCCTACCTGGTTAAATAAAGGTGTTCTCAACTAGCCTACCTGGTTAAATAAAGGTGTTCTCAACTAGCCTACCTGGTTAAATAAAGGTGTTCTCAACTAGCCTACCTGGTTAAATAAAGGTGTTCTCAACTAGCCTACCTGGTTAAATAAAGGTGTTCTCAACTAGCCTACCTGGTTAAATAAAGGTGTTCTCAACTAGACTACCTGGTTAAATAAAGGTGTTCTCAACTAGACTACCTGGTTAAATAAAGGTGTTCTCAACTAGACTACCTGGTTAAATAAAGGTGTTCTCAACTAGCCTACCTGTTTAAATAAAGGTGTTCTCAACTAGCCTACCTGGTTAAATAAAGGTGTTCTCAACTAGCCTACCTGGTTAAATAAAGGTGTTCTCAACTAGCCTACCTGTTTAAATAAAGGTGTTCTCAACTAGCCTACCTGTTTAAATAAAGGTGTTCTCAACTAGCCTACCTGGTTAAATAAAGGTGTTCTCAACTAGCCTACCTGGTTAAATAAAGGTGTTCTCAACTAGCCTACCTGGTTAAATAAAGGTGTTCTCAACTAGCCTACCTGGTTAAATAAAGGTGTTCTCAACTAGCCTACCTGGTTAAATAAAGGTGTTCTCAACTAGCCTACCTGGTTAAATAAACGTGTTCTCAACTAGCCTACCTGGTTAAATAAAGGTGTTCTCAACTAGCCTACCTGGTTAAATAAAGGTGTTCTCAACTAGCCCACCTAGTTAAATAAAGGTGTTCTCAACTAGCCTACCTGGTTAAATAAAGGTGTTCTCAACTAGCCTACCTGGTTAAATAAAGGTGTTCTCAACTAGCCTACCTGGTTAAATAAAGTTGTTCTCAACTAGCCTACCTGGTTAAATAAAGGTGTTCTCAACTAGCCTACCTGGTTAAATAAAGGTGTTCTCAACTAGCCTACCTGTTTAAATAAAGGTGTTCTCAACTAGCCTACCTGGTTAAATAAAGGTGTTCTCAACTAGCCTACCTGGTTAAATAAAGGTGTTCTCAACTGACCTACCTGGTTAAATAAAGGTGTTCTCCACTAGCCTACCTGGTTAAATAAAGGTGTTCTCCACTAGCCTACCTGGTTAAATAAAGGTGTTCTCAACTAGCCTACCTGGTTAAATAAAGGTGTTCTCCACTAGCCTACCTGGTTAAATAAAGGTGTTCTCAACTGATCTACCTGGTTAAATAAAGGTATTCTCAACTAGCCTACCTGGTTAAATAAAGGTGTTCTCAACTAGCCTACCTGGTTAAATAAAGGTGTTCTCAACTAGCCCACCTGGTTAAATAAAGGTGTTCTCAACTAGCCTACCTGGTTAAATAAAGGTGTTCTCAACTAGCCTACCTGGTTAAATAAAGGTGTTCTCAACTAGTCTACCTGGTTAAATAAAGGTGTTCTCCACTAGCCTACCTGGTTAAATAAAGGTGTTCTCCACTAGCCTACCTGGTTAAATAAAGGTGTTCTCCACTAGCCTACCTGGTTAAATAAAGGTGTTCTCAACTAACCTACCTGGTTAAATAAATGTGTTCTCAACTAGCCTACCTGGTTAAATAAAGGTGTTCTCAACTAGCCTACCTGGTTAAATAAAGGTGTTCTCAACTAGCCTACCTGGTTAAATAAATGTGTTCTCAACTAGCCTACCTGGTTAAATAAAGGTGTTCTCAACTAGCCTACCTGGTTAAATAAAGGTGTTCTCAACTAGACTACCTGGTTAAATAAAGGTGTTCTCAACTAGACTACCTGGTTAAATAAAGGTGTTCGAAACTAGACTACCTGGTTAAATAAAGGTGTTCTCAACTAGACTACCTGGTTAAATAAAGGTGTTCTCAACTAGCCTACCTGTTTAAATAAAGGTGTTCTCAACTAGCCTACCTGGTTAAATAAAGGTGTTCTCAACTAGCCTACCTGGTTAAATAAAGGTGTTCTCAACTAGCCTACCTGTTTAAATAAAGGTGTTCTCAACTAGCCTACCTGGTTAAATAAAGGTGTTCTCAACTAGCCTACCTGGTTAAATAAAGGTGTTCTCAACTAGCCTACCTGGTTAAATAAAGGTGTTCTCAACTAGCCTACCTGGTTAAATAAAGGTGTTCTCAACTAGCCTACCTGGTTAAATAAAGGTGTTCTCAACTAGCCTACCTGGTTAAATAAAGGTGTTCTCAACTAGCCTACCTGGTTAAATAAAGGTGTTCTCAACTAGCCTACCTGGTTAAATAAAGGTGTTCTCAACTAGCCCACCTGGTTAAATAAAGGTGTTCTCAACTAGCCTACCTGGTTAAATAAAGGTGTTCTCAACTAGCCTACCTGGTTAAATAAAGGTGTTCTCAACTAGCCTACCTGGTTAAATAAAGGTGTTCTCAACTAGTCTACCTGGTTAAATAAATGTGTTCTCCACTAGCCTACCTGGTTAAATAAAGGTGTTCTCCACTAGCCTACCTGGTTAAATAAAGGTGTTCTCCACTAGCCTACCTGGTTAAATAAAGGTGTTCTCCACTAACCTACCTGGTTAAATAAAGGTGTTCTCAACTAGCCTACCTGGTTAAATAAAGGTGTTCTCAACTAGCCTACCTGGTTAAATAAAGGTGTTCTCAACTAGCCTACCTGGTTAAATAAAGGTGTTCTCAACTAGCCTACCTGGTTAAATAAAGGTGTTCTCAACTAGCCTACCTGGTTAAATAAAGGTGTTCTCAACTAGCCTACCTGGTTAAATAAAGGTGTTCTCAACTAGCCTACCTGGTTAAATAAAGGTGTTCTCAACTAGCCTACCTGGTTAAATAAAGGTGTTCTCAACTAGCCTACCTGGTTAAATAAAGGTGTTCTCCACTAGCCTACCTGGTTAAATAAAGGTGTTCTCAACTAGCCTACCTGGTTAAATAAAGGTGTTCTCCACTAGCCTACCTGGTTAAATAAAGGTGTTCTCAACTAGCCTACCTGGTTAAATAAAGGTGTTCTCAACTAGCCTACCTGGTTAAATAAATGTGTTCTCAACTAGCCTACCTGGTTAAATAAAGGTGTTCTCCACTAGCCTACCTGGTTAAATAAAGGTGTTCTCAACTAGACTACCTGGTTAAATAAAGGTGTTCTCAACTAGACTACCTGGTTAAATAAAGGTGTTCGAAACTAGACTACCTGGTTAAATAAAGGTGTTCTCAACTAGACTACCTGGTTAAATAAAGGTGTTCTCAACTAGCCTACCTGTTTAAATAAAGGTGTTCTCAACTAGCCTACCTGGTTAAATAAAGGTGTTCTCAACTAGCCTACCTGGTTAAATAAAGGTGTTCTCAACTAGCCTACCTGGTTAAATAAAGGTGTTCTCAACTAGCCTACCTGGTTAAATAAAGATGTTCTCAACTAGCCTACCTGGTTAAATAAAGGTGTTCTCAACTAGCCTACCTGGTTAAATAAAGGTGTTCTCAACTAGCCTACCTGGTTAAATAAAGGTGTTCTCAACTAGCCTACCTGGTTAAATAAAGGTGTTCTCAACTAGCCTACCTGGTTAAATAAAGGTGTTCTCAACTAGCCTACCTGGTTAAATAAAGGTGTTCTCAACTAGCCTACCTGGTTAAATAAAGGTGTTCTCAACTAGCCCACCTAGTTAAATAAAGGTGTTCTCAACTAGCCTACCTGGTTAAATAAAGGTGTTCTCAACTAGCCTACCTGGTTAAATAAAGGTGTTCTCAACTAGCCTACCTGGTTAAATAAAGTTGTTCTCAACTAGCCTACCTGGTTAAATAAAGGTGTTCTCAACTAGCCTACCTGGTTAAATAAAGGTGTTCTCAACTAGCCTACCTGTTTAAATAAAGGTGTTCTCAACTAGCCTACCTGGTTAAATAAAGGTGTTCTCAACTAGCCTACCTGGTTAAATAAAGGTGTTCTCAACTGACCTACCTGGTTAAATAAAGGTGTTCTCCACTAGCCTACCTGGTTAAATAAAGGTGTTCTCCACTAGCCTACCTGGTTAAATAAAGGTGTTCTCAACTAGCCTACCTGGTTAAATAAAGGTGTTCTCCACTAGCCTACCTGGTTAAATAAAGGTGTTCTCAACTGATCTACCTGGTTAAATAAAGGTGTTCTCCACTAGCCTACCTGGTTAAATAAAGGTGTTCTCCACTAACCTACCTGGTTAAATAAAGGTGTTCTCCACTAGCCTACCTGGTTAAATAAAGGTGTTCTCAACTAGCCTACCTGGTTAAATAAAGGTGTTCTCCACTAGCCTACCTGGTTAAATAAAGGTGTTCTCAACTAGCCTACCTGGTTAAATAAAGGTGTTCTCAACTAGCCTACCTGGTTAAATAAAGGTGTTCTCAACTAGCCTACCTGGTTAAATAAAGGTGTTCTCCACTAGCCTACCTGGTTAAATAAAGGTGTTCTCAACTAGCCTACCTGGTTAAATAAAGGTGAAATAAAAAAAAGAAAAGAAAAAAAGAAAAGGTCAACCAGTGAAGAACAAACACCATTGTAAATACAACCAATATTTATGCTTATTTATGTTCTCTTTTGTACTTTAACTATTTGCATATCTTTACAACACTGTAAATAGACATAATATGACATTTGAAATGTCTCTATTATTTTGGATATTTTGTGATTGTAATGATTACTGTTACAGGTTTTCCCAGTCGCGTTGGTGCATTTCTTAGATAAAAAGTGCAATTCTTGATACTACTTGTACAAATTCCAAATCATCTAGTCACTTGTGCACATCATTAAAGCATTTTCTTATTCCTTTGAACAAATTGCAATTAATAATGTACAAGTGTCAGCTTTTTTCCACATTATCAATTGCTCATGTCATGTTGATTAAAATATAGTAGATGGTTCTCTGTTGAAAAGTCTTACCCCTCAAAACATCGAGGCATTAGTTCCTTGCATAAGCCATTACATGCAACATTGTTGAACTATTTGTCATAAACTGTCAAGCATAGTTTTACACATTTCAAAAACGTGAATTGATGAATCGTGCAGGTGAAATTGACCCTCACTCATGAAGGAATGTAGTCTTAGTTCAACCAACAATCAATCTAAATTGCTCAAAGGTGCACCTCATGAAGAATCAATTGGCAAACATATATATACATAGACCACAACACTGAGTTACAATTTTCCAATAATGGATGGACCAGGAACGAACAGGGTCAACAGCCAAGAGGAGGAGGAAGAAGAGGAGCAAGGATGCGTGGTGGAAGGCAAAACAGAGGAAGAGGCAGAAGAGGACATAGGTGCATATCTGATGACATAAGGGCCACTATTGTAGACCATGTTGTCAATCAGGCGGGTCGAAGGGTGCAGCCGAATATTGGGAGATCAACCGTGTCCTCAATAGTTCAAACGTTTCCAAGAGAGAACAGGTATGTCCACCAATGTACTGTATATCAGCAGTATACTGTATACTTCCTACAATGCTTCATATTACAGTAGTCCACTTGTATTTCACAGCATACAGAAATATACTTTATACAGATACATACTGCACCTTACATGCCCCCCACCTGTATGTTTTACAGTAAAATGTGTGTTCGCATAGTTTTTGTCTATGTGAAAGTGTGCGATGCATCACTGTATTTTTCCCCACATAGGACTGCAACATTACCTCAAACCGGTGGCAGAGGATGCCTTTTCACACCTCAACAGGAGGAGGCTATTTGTACCATGGTCTGAGTAAACAATGCCATGAGACTCAGGGAAATACAAAGGACCATTATAGAAGACAACGATGTCTTTGAAAACATCCATATGGTTAGCATCTCAACCATCGACAGGGTGCTGCATAGAAACCAGATGAGTATGAAACAGCTGTACCGTGTACCATTCCAAAGGAATGAGGACAGAGTTAAGGAGCTACGGTACCAGTATGTACAGGTAAAACATATATCTATGAAACTACTTTACAGCAAACATTTTATAGTGATACATAGTACAGTAAGCATAAACTGCACACATTTCCATTGCTGTGGAAGGAATATATGTACATTTTATGTCACTCTTCCTTACCAAAACAAATTAAACTGTGTGTTCTGGGATATAGCTTATAATGGAGTTGGAATCAAGTGAACCCTCTCACAACTTCGTGGATAAGGTTGGCTTTAACCTGACCAAATGCAGAAGGCGGGGTCGGAATATCATCGGTCACAGAGCTACTATGGATTTGCCAGGCCAACGGGGACGAAATATCACCATGTGTGCTGCTATTTCGGAGCATGGTGTCCTAACCCATATCCCCCTTATAGGGCCATACAACACCCAGCATCTACTCAACTTTTTAGAGACTCTCTACAGGGCTCTCATCCCTGATGATGAGAGGGGTCTGTATAGAGAGGATTTGGCAAAGTTTGTGGTCATTTGTGATAATCATAAGGCAATGGTTTGTGACCCACCCGAGGATGCTCGTAGAATTCCTCCCACCTTATTCACCATTCCTTAACCCAATTGAGGAGTTATTTTCAGCATGGAGGTGGAAGGTGTACGATCGTCAGCCACACACACAGATGACCCTGCCGGCTGCAATGGATGCAGCATGTGAGGACATCACAGTAGACGCCTGCAGAGGATGGATAAGGCATTCCAAAAGATTCTTTCCACGTTGCATTGGAAGGGAAAATATCCGGTGTGTTGTGATTGAGAATATGTGGGCCGACAGACAGGAATGTCTGGATGTGTAGAGACAGCACAACAGTGCTGCGGGCAAAGGAGTGGTGGTTTCCTGTGTTTCTTTCTAATTTCGTTTTTTCCCTTTGTGCCCCTTAGGTTGTCCAGTCTCTTTCAATCAATAACCCACATATAGTAATATGTAAATAGTACTGTTGAAATTGATATATGCCATAGAAGTGCAGCCTTGTGCATTTTCAATACAGTAACTGTCATCCAAACTGTAGTTTACATCAGGTAATACTGTCAAAGTACACAGTTCCATTGACAACATGCCTAAACATTTTGATGACACTGACATGATCATTGGCATGAATATTTACTTTTGAGAGATGTACTAAGGATTTTTAGTGACTGACTAGCTTTAGAAACATATCTATTGTATATTGCAGTTTGTACAAATTGTTCTGAGAAATGCACTTATTATTTTGCACATGTTAGGGATGATGTGAAAAATGCACCAAAGCGACTGAGAAAAACTGTAATTTGTATCTAAAGACACAGAGAGAGCGAGACAGATAGAAAGAGAGAGCTAGAGCGAGAGAGAGAGAGATTGAGAGATTGAGAGAGAGGGAGAGACACAGAGAAAGAGAGAGCGAGACAGATAGAAAGAGAGAGCGAGAGAGAGAGACAGAGAGTAATGGTCTTAAATGGCACCCAACAGTATTGCTTTTGACCAGGGTCTATGTAGGGAATAGGGTATGCATTGGGACACAGGTATCATGGACCTGGAGACCAAGTGGTTTATAGACACTCAGACATCATGGACCAGAACTGTCACGCCCTGACCTTAGAGAGTCATTTTATTTCTCTATTTGGTTTGGTCAGGGTGTGATGTGGGGTGGGCATTCTATGTTTTTGTTTTCTATGATTTTGTATTTCTATGTTTTGGCCGGGTATGGTTCTCAATCAGGGACAGCTGTCTATCGTTGTCTCTGATTGGGAACCATACTTATGCAGCCCTTTTCCCTCCTTTCTTTGTGGGAAGTTAACTTTGTTTGTGGGACAAAGCCCTTAAGCGTCACGGTTGTTTTGTATTGTGTATTGTGTATTGTTTAGTGTGTATTGTTTAGTGTGTGTGCATTGTGCATTGTTTAGTGTGTATTGTGTATTGTGTATTGTGTAGTGTGTATTGTGCATTGTTTAGTGTGTAGTGTGTAGTGTGTATTGTGTATTGTTTATTGTGTATTGTGTATTGTTTAGTGTGTAGTGTGTAGTGTGTATTGTGTATTGTGTATTGTTTTTGTCTGTGTCATTTCTAATCAAGGGAATATGTACGCTGACCACGCTGCGCTTTGGTCCTCTTCATTGGACGGTCGTGACAAGAACAGCATCTCTGTGTTTTCTGAATCAGAGATTTCATTTTGTTTGATTCCGTGAAGCTGATAGTTTTGCCCACTGGGTAAATCACTGATTGGAATGATGTTATTTTAAACAGTTTTACTTACTTGTTTCATTGCCAACTGGATCTGTGTGTGTCACTGTCTGCTTGGCCATCTCAACCAATGTCTAATCTCTATTGAGCTCTAAACCAATGTCTAATCTCTATTGAGCTCTAAACCAATCCCTCCTCTCTATTGAGCTCTAAACCAATGTCTAATCTCTATTGAGCTCTAAACCAATGTCTAATCTCTATTGAGCTCTAAACCAATCCCTCCTGTGTATTGTTTAAACCAATGTCTAATCTCTATTGAGCTCTAAACCAATCCCTCCTCTCTATTGAGCTCTAAACCAATGTCTTCTCTCTATTGAGCTCTAAACCAATGTCTTCTCTATTGAGCTCTAAACCAATGTCTCATCTCTATTGAGCTCTAAACCAATCCCTCCTCTCTATTGAGCTCTAAACCAATGTCTTCTCTCTATTGAGCTCTAATCCAATGTCTTCTCTCTATTGAGCTCTAAACCAATCCCTCCTCTCTATTGAGCTCTAAACCAATCCCTCCTGTCTATTGAGCTCAAACCAATCCCTCCTCTCTATTGAGCTCTAAACCAATGTCTTCTCTCTATTGAGCTCTAAACCAATGTCTTTCTATTGAGCTCTAAACCAATGTCTCATCTCTATTGAGCTCTAAACCAATCCCTCCTCTCTATTGAGCTCTAAACCAATGTCTTCTCTCTATTGAGCTCTAATCCAATGTCTTCTCTCTATTGAGCTCTAAACCAATCCCTCCTCTCTATTGAGCTCAAACCAATCCCTCCTCTCTATTGAGCTCTAAACTAATGTCTCATCTCTATTGAGCTCTAAACCAATGTCTTCTCTCTATTGAGCTCTAAACCAATGTCTTCTCTCTATTGAGCTCTAAACCAATCCCACCTCTCTATTGCTCTAAACCAATCCCTCCTCTCTATTGAGCTCTAAACCAATGTCTCTAATCTCTATTGAGCTCTAAACCAATCCCTCCTCTCTATTGAGCTCTAAACCAATCCCTCCTCTCTCTTGAGCTCTAAACCAATGTCTCATCTCTATTGAGCTCTAAACCAATGTCTCATCTCTATTGAGCTCTAAACCAATGTCTCATCTCTATTGAGCTCTAAACCAATGTCTTCTCGCTATTGAGCTCTAAACCAATCCCTCCTCTCTATTGAGCTCGAAACCAAAGTCTAATCTTTATTGAGCTCTAAACCAATCCCTCCTCTCTATTGAGCTCTAAACCAATGTCTAATCTCTATTGAGCTCTAAACCAATGTCTAATCTCTATTGAGCTCTAAACCAATGTCTAATCTCTATTGAGCTCTAAACCAATCCCTCCTCTCTATTGAGCTCTAAACCAATGTCTCATCTCTATTGAGCTCTAAACCAATGTCTCATCTCTATTGAGCTCTAAACCAATGTCTCATCTCTATTGAGCTCTAAACCAATGTCTCATCTCTATTGAGCTCTAAACCAATGTCTTCTCTCTATTGAGCTCTAAACCAATGTCTTCTGTCTATTGAGCTCTAAACCAATCCCTCCTCTCTATTGAGCTCTAAACCAATCCCTCCTCTCTATTGAGCTCTAAACCAATCCCTCCTCTTTATTGCGCTCTAAACCAATCCCTCCTCTCTATTGAGCTCTAAACCAATCCCTCCTCTCTATTGAGCTCGAAACCAATGTCTAATCTCTATTGAGCTCTAAACCAATCCCTCCTCTCTATTGAGCTCTAAACCAATGTCCAATCTCTATTGAGCTCTAAACCAATGTCTAATCTCTATTGAGCTCTAAACCAATGTCTAATCTCTATTGAGCTCTAAACCAATCCCTCCTCTCTATTGAGCTCTAAACCAATCCCTCCTCTCTCTTGAGCTCTAAACCAATGTCTCATCTCTATTGAGCTCTAAACCAATGTCTCATCTCTATTGAGCTCTAAACCAATGTCTCATCTCTATTGAGCTCTAAACCAATGTCTTCTCTCTATTGAGCTCTAAACCAATCCCTCCTCTCTATTGAGCTCGAAACCAAAGTCTAATCTCTATTGAGCTCTAAACCAATCCCTCCTCTCTATTGAGCTCGAAACCAAAGTCTAATCTCTATTGAGCTCTAAACCAATCCCTCCTCTCTATTGAGCTCTAAACCAATGTCTAATCTCTATTGAGCTCTAAACCAATGTCTAATCTCTATTGAGCTCTAAACCAATGTCTAATCTCTATTGAGCTCTAAACCAATCCCTCCTCTCTATTGAGCTCTAAACCAATCCCTCCTCTCTCTTGAGCTCTAAACCAATGTCTCATCTCTATTGAGCTCTAAACCAATGTCTCATCTCTATTGAGCTCTAAACCAATGTCTCATCTCTATTGAGCTCTAAACCAATGTCTTCTCTCTATTGAGCTCTAAACCAATGTCTTCTGTCTATTGAGCTCTAAACCAATCCCTCCTCTCTATTGAGCTCTAAACCAATCCCTCCTCTCTATTGAGCTCTAAACCAATCCCTCCTCTTTATTGCGCTCTAAACCAATCCCACCTCTCTATTGAGCTCTAAACCAATGTCTTCTGTCTATTGAGCTCTAAACCAATCCCTCCTCTCTATTGAGCTCTAAACCAATCCCTCCTCTCTATTGAGCTCTAAACCAATGTCTCATCTCTATTGAGCTCTAAACCAATGTCTTCTCGCTATTGAGCTCTAAACCAATCCCTACTCTCTATTGAGCTCGAAACCAAAGTCTAATCTTTATTGAGCTCTAAACCAATCCCTCCTCTCTATTGAGCTCTAAACCAATGTCTAATCTCTATTGAGCTCTAAACCAATGTCTAATCTCTATTGAGCTCTAAACCAATGTCTAATCTCTATTGAGCTCTAAACCAATCCCTCCTCTCTATTGAGCTCTAAACCAATCCCTCCTCTCTCTTGAGCTCTAAACCAATGTCTCATCTCTATTGAGCTCTAAACCAATGTCTCATCTCTATTGAGCTCTAAACCAATGTCTCATCTCTATTGAGCTCTAAACCAATGTCTTCTCTCTATTGAGCTCTAAACCAATGTCTTCTCATCTATTGAGCTCTAAACCAATCCCTCCTCTCTATTGAGCTCTAAACCAATCCCTCCTCTCTATTGAGCTCTAAACCAATCCCTCCTCTTTATTGCGCTCTAAACCAATCCCTCCTCTCTATTGAGCTCTAAACCAATCCCTCCTCTCTATTGAGCTCGAAACCAATGTCTAATCTCTATTGAGCTCGAAACCAATGTCTAATCTCTATTGAGCTCTAAACCAATGTCCAATCTCTATTGAGCTCTAAACCAATGTCTAATCTCTATTGAGCTCTAAACCAATGTCTAATCTCTATTGAGCTCTAAACCAATCCCTCCTCTCTATTGAGCTCTAAACCAATCCCTCCTCTCTCTTGAGCTCTAAACCAATGTCTCATCTCTATTGAGCTCTAAACCAATGTCTCATCTCTATTGAGCTCTAAACCAATGTCTCATCTCTATTGAGCTCTAAACCAATGTCTTCTCTCTATTGAGCTCTAAACCAATGTCTTCTCTCTATTGAGCTCGAAACCAAAGTCTAATCTCTATTGAGCTCTAAACCAAGTCTAATCTCTATTGAGCTCTAAACCAATCCCTCCTCTCTATTGAGCTCTAAACCAATGTCTAATCTCTATTGAGCTCTAAACCAATGTCTAATCTCTATTGAGCTCTAAACCAATGTCTAATCTCTATTGAGCTCTAAACCAATGTCTAATCTCTATTGAGCTCTAAACCAATCCCTCCTCTCTCTTGAGCTCTAAACCAATGTCTCATCTCTATTGAGCTCTAAACCAATGTCTCATCTCTATTGAGCTCTAAACCAATGTCTCATCTCTATTGAGCTCTAAACCAATGTCTTCTCTCTATTGAGCTCTAAACCAATGTCTTCTGTCTATTGAGCTCTAAACCAATCCCTCCTCTCTATTGAGCTCTAAACCAATCCCTCCTCTCTATTGAGCTCTAAACCAATCCCTCCTCTTTATTGCGCTCTAAACCAATCCCTCCTCTCTATTGAGCTCTAAACCAATCCCTCCTCTCTATTGAGCTCTAAACCAATGTCCAATCTCTATTGAGCTCTAAACCAATGTCTAATCTCTATTGAGCTCTAAACCAATGTCTCATCTCTATTGAGCTCTAAACCCATGTTTGCTCTCTATTGAGCTCTATTCCAATGTCTTCTCTCTATTGAGCTCTAAACCAATGTCTTCTCTCTATTGAGCTCTAAACCAATCCCTCCTCTCTATTGAGCTCTAAACCAATGTCTTCTCTCTATGGAGCTCTAATCCAATGTCTTCTCTCTATTGAGCTCTAAACCAATCCCTCCTCTCTATTGAGCTCTAAACCAATCCCTCCTCTCTATTGAGCTCTAAACCAATGTCTAATCTCTATTGAGCTCTAAACCAATCCCTCCTCACTATTGAGCTCTAAACCAATGTCTAATCTCTATTGAGCTCTAAACCAATGTCTCCTCTCTATTGAGCTCTAAACCAATGTCTAATCTCTATTGAGCTCTAAACCAATGTCTCATCTCTATTGAGCTCTAAACCAATGTTTTCTCTCTATTGAGCTCTATTCCAATGTCTTCTCTCTATTGAGCTCTAAACCAATCCCTCCTCTCTATTGAGCTCTAAACCAATGTCTCATCTCTATTGAGCTCTAAACCAATGTCTCATCTCTATTGAGCTCTAAACCAATGTCTCATCTCTATTGAGCTCTAAACCAATGTCTTCTCTCTATTGAGCTCTAAACCAATGTCTTCTGTCTATTGAGCTCTAAACCAATCCCTCCTCTCTATTGAGCTCTAAACCAATCCCTCCTCTCTATTGAGCTCTAAACCAATCCCTCCTCTTTATTGCGCTCTAAACCAATCCCTCCTCTCTATTGAGCTCTAAACCAATCCCTCCTCTCTATTGAGCTCTAAACCAATCCCTCCTCTTTATTGCGCTCTAAACCAATCCCTCCTCTCTATTGAGCTCTAAACCAATCCCTCCTCTCTATTGAGCTCTAAACCAATGTCCAATCTCTATTGAGCTCTAAACCAATGTCTAATCTCTATTGAGCTCTAAACCAATGTCTCATCTCTATTGAGCTCTAAACCATGTTTGCTCTCTATTGAGCTCTATTCCAATGTCTTCTCTCTATTGAGCTCTAAACCAATGTCTTCTCTCTATTGAGCTCTAAACCAATCCCTCCTCTCTATTGAGCTCTAAACCAATGTCTTCTCTCTATGGAGCTCTAATCCAATGTCTTCTTTCTATTGAGCTCTAAACCAATCCCTCCTCTCTATTGAGCTCTAAACCAATCCCTCCTCTCTATTGAGCTCTAAACCAATGTCTAATCTCTATTGAGCTCTAAACCAATCCCTCCTCACTATTGAGCTCTAAACCAATGTCTAATCTCTATTGAGCTCTAAACCAATGTCTCCTCTCTATTGAGCTCTAAACCAATGTCTAATCTCTATTGAGCTCTAAACCAATGTCTCATCTCTATTGAGCTCTAAACCAATGTTTTCTCTCTATTGAACTCTATTCCAATGTCTTCTCTCTATTGAGCTCTAAACCAATCCCTCCTCTCTATTGAGCTCTAAACCAATGTCTCATCTCTATTGAGCTCTAAACCAATGTCTCATCTCTATTGAGCTCTAAACCAATGTCTCATCTCTATTGAGCTCTAAACCAATGTCTTCTCTCTATTGAGCTCTAAACAAATCCCTCCTCTCTCTTGAGCTCTAAACCAATGTCTCATCTCTATTGAGCTCTAAACCAATGTCTCATCTCTATTGAGCTCTAAACCAATGTCTCATCTCTATTGAGCTCTAAACCAATGTCTTCTCTCTATTGAGCTCTAAACCAATCCCTCCTCTCTATTGAGCTCTAAACCAAGTCTAATCTCTATTGAGCTCTAAACCAATCCCTCCTCTCTATTGAGCTCTAAACCAATGTCTAATCTCTATTGAGCTCTAAACCAATGTCTAATCTCTATTGAGCTCTAAACCAATGTCTAATCTCTATTGAGCTCTAAACCAATCCCTCCTCTCTATTGAGCTCTAAACCAATCCCTCCTCTCTCTTGAGCTCTAAACCAATGTCTCATCTCTATTGAGCTCTAAACCAATGTCTCATCTCTATTGAGCTCTAAACCAATGTCTCATCTCTATTGAGCTCTAAACCAATGTCTTCTCTCTATTGAGCTCTAAACCAATGTCTTCTCTCTATTGAGCTCTAAACCAATCCCTCCTCTCTATTGAGCTCTAAACCAATCCCTCCTCTCTATTGAGCTCTAAACCAATCCCTCCTCTCTATTGAGCTCTAAACCAATCCCTCCTCTCTATTGAGCTCTAAACCAATGTCTCATCTCTATTGAGCTCTAAAACAATGTCTAATCTCTATTGAGCTCTAAACCAATGTCTAATCTCTATTGAGCTCTAAACCAATCCCTCCTCTCTATTGAGCTCTAAACCAATCCCTCCTCTCTCTTGAGCTCTAAACCAATGTCTCATCTCTATTGAGCTCTAAACCAATGTCTCATCTCTATTGAGCTCTAAACCAATGTCTCATCTCTATTGAGCTCTAAACCAATGTCTTCTCTCTATTGAGCTCTAAACCAATGTCTTCTCTCTATTGAGCTCTAAACCAAAGTCTAATCTCTATTGAGCTCGAAACCAAAGTCTAATCTCTATTGAGCTCTAAACCAATCCCTCCTCTCTATTGAGCTCTAAACCAATGTCTAATCTCTATTGAGCTCTAAACCAATGTCTAATCTCTATTGAGCTCTAAACCAATGTCTAATCTCTATTGAGCTCTAAACCAATGTCTAATCTCTATTGAGCTCTAAACCAATCCCTCCTCTCTCTTGAGCTCTAAACCAATGTCTCATCTCTATTGAGCTCTAAACCAATGTCTCATCTCTATTGAGCTCTAAACCAATGTCTCATCTCTATTGAGCTCTAAACCAATGTCTTCTCTCTATTGAGCTCTAAACCAATGTCTTCTGTCTATTGAGCTCTAAACCAATCCCTCCTCTCTATTGAGCTCTAAACCAATCCCTCCTCTCTATTGAGCTCTAAACCAATCCCTCCTCTCTATTGAGCTCTAAACCAATCCCTCCTCTCTATTGAGCTCTAAACCAATCCCTCCTCTCTATTGAGCTCTAAACCAATGTCTAATCTCTATTGAGCTCTAAACCAATGTCTAATCTCTATTGAGCTCTAAACCAATGTCTCATCTCTATTGAGCTCTAAACCAATGTTTGCTCTCTATTGAGCTCTAAACCAATGTCTTCTCTCTATTGAGCTCTAAACCAATGTCTTCTCTCTATTGAGCTCTAAACCAATCCCTCCTCTCTATTGAGCTCTAAACCAATGTCTTCTCTCTATGGAGCTCTAACCAATGTCTTCTCTCTATTGAGCTCTAAACCAATCCCTCCTCTCTATTGAGCTCTAAACCAATCCCTCCTCTCTATTGAGCTCTAAACCAATGTCTAATCTCTATTGAGCTCTAAACCAATCCCTCCTCTCTATTGAGCTCTAAACCAATGTCTAATCTCTATTGAGCTCTAAACCAATGTCTCCTCTCTATTGAGCTCTAAACCAATGTCTAATCTCTATTGAGCTCTAAACCAATGTCTCATCTCTATTGAGCTCTAAACCAATGTTTTCTCTCTATTGAGCTCTATTCCAATGTCTTCTCTCTATTGAGCTCTAAACCAATCCCTCCTCTCTATTGAGCTCTAAACCAATGTCTCATCTCTATTGAGCTCTAAACCAATGTCTCATCTCTATTGAGCTCTAAACCAATGTCTCATCTCTATTGAGCTCTAAACCAATGTCTTCTCTCTATTGAGCTCTAAACCAATGTCTTCTGTCTATTGAGCTCTAAACCAATCCCTCCTCTCTATTGAGCTCTAAACCAATCCCTCCTCTCTATTGAGCTCTAAACCAATCCCTCCTCTTTATTGCGCTCTAAACCAATCCCTCCTCTCTATTGAGCTCTAAACCAATCCCTCCTCTCTATTGAGCTCTAAACCAATCCCTCCTCTTTATTGCGCTCTAAACCAATCCCTCCTCTCTATTGAGCTCTAAACCAATCCCTCCTCTCTATTGAGCTCTAAACCAATGTCCAATCTCTATTGAGCTCTAAACCAATGTCTAATCTCTATTGAGCTCTAAACCAATGTCTCATCTCTATTGAGCTCTAAACCCATGTTTGCTCTCTATTGAGCTCTATTCCAATGTCTTCTCTCTATTGAGCTCTAAACCAATGTCTTCTCTCTATTGAGCTCTAAACCAATCCCTCCTCTCTATTGAGCTCTAAACCAATGTCTTCTCTCTATGGAGCTCTAATCCAATGTCTTCTTTCTATTGAGCTCTAAACCAATCCCTCCTCTCTATTGAGCTCTAAACCAATCCCTCCTCTCTATTGAGCTCTAAACCAATGTCTAATCTCTATTGAGCTCTAAACCAATCCCTCCTCACTATTGAGCTCTAAACCAATGTCTAATCTCTATTGAGCTCTAAACCAATGTCTCCTCTCTATTGAGCTCTAAACCAATGTCTAATCTCTATTGAGCTCTAAACCAATGTCTCATCTCTATTGAGCTCTAAACCAATGTTTTCTCTCTATTGAACTCTATTCCAATGTCTTCTCTCTATTGAGCTCTAAACCAATCCCTCCTCTCTATTGAGCTCTAAACCAATGTCTCATCTCTATTGAGCTCTAAACCAATGTCTCATCTCTATTGAGCTCTAAACCAATGTCTCATCTCTATTGAGCTCTAAACCAATGTCTTCTCTCTATTGAGCTCTAAACAAATCCCTCCTCTCTCTTGAGCTCTAAACCAATGTCTCATCTCTATTGAGCTCTAAACCAATGTCTCATCTCTATTGAGCTCTAAACCAATGTCTCATCTCTATTGAGCTCTAAACCAATGTCTCATCTCTATTGAGCTCTAAACCAATCCCTCCTCTCTATTGAGCTCGAAACCAAAGTCTAATCTCTATTGAGCTCTAAACCAATCCCTCCTCTCTATTGAGCTCTAAACCAATGTCTAATCTCTATTGAGCTCTAAACCAATGTCTAATCTCTATTGAGCTCTAAACCAATGTCTAATCTCTATTGAGCTCTAAACCAATCCCTCCTCTCTATTGAGCTCTAAACCAATCCCTCCTCTCTCTTGAGCTCTAAACCAATGTCTCATCTCTATTGAGCTCTAAACCAATGTCTCATCTCTATTGAGCTCTAAACCAATGTCTCATCTCTATTGAGCTCTAAACCAATGTCTTCTCTCTATTGAGCTCTAAACCAATGTCTCCTCTCTATTGAGCTCTAAACCAATCCCTCCTCTCTATTGAGCTCTAAACCAATCCCTCCTCTTTATTGCGCTCTAAACCAATCCCTCCTCTCTATTGAGCTCTAAACCAATCCCTCCTCTCTATTGAGCTCTAAACCAATGTCCAATCTCTATTGACCTCTAAAACAATGTCTAATCTCTATTGAGCTCTAAACCAATGTCTCATCTCTATTGAGCTCTAAACCCATGTTTGCTCTCTATTGAGCTCTATTCCAATGTCTTCTCTCTATTGAGCTCTAAACCAATGTCTTCTCTCTATTGAGCTCTAAACCAATCCCTCCTCTCTATTGAGCTCTAAACCAATGTCTTCTCTCTATGGAGCTCTAATCCAATGTCTTCTCTCTATTGAGCTCTAAACCAATCCCTCCTCTCTATTGAGCTCTAAACCAATCCCTCCTCTCTATTGAGCTCTAAACCAATGTCTAATCTCTATTGAGCTCTAAACCAATCCCTCCTCACTATTGAGCTCTAAACCAATGTCTAATCTCTATTGAGCTCTAAACCAATGTCTCCTCTCTATTGAGCTCTAAACCAATGTCTAATCTCTATTGAGCTCTAAACCAATGGCTCATCTCTATTGAGCTCTAAACCAATGTTTTCTCTCTATTGAGCTCTATTCCAATGTCTTCTCTCTATTGAGCTCTAAACCAATCCCTCCTCTCTATTGAGCTCTAAACCAATGTCTCATCTCTATTGAGCTCTAAACCAATGTCTCATCTCTATTGAGCTCTAAACCAATGTCTCATCTCTATTGAGCTCTAAACCAATGTCTTCTCTCTATTGAGCTCTAAACAAATCCCTCCTCTCTCTTGAGCTCTAAACCAATGTCTCATCTCTATTGAGCTCTAAACCAATGTCTCATCTCTATTGAGCTCTAAACCAATGTCGCATCTCTATTGAGCTCTAAACCAATGTCTTCTCTCTATTGAGCTCTAAACCAATCCCTCATCTCTATTGAGCTCTAAACCAATGTCTAATCTCTATTGAGCTCTAAACCAATCCCTCCTCTCTATTGAGCTCTAAACCAATCCCTCCTCTCTATGGAGCTCTAAACCAATGTCTCCTCTCTATTGAGCTCTAAACCAATCCCTCCTCTCTATTGAGCTCTAAACCAATCCCTCCTCTCTATTGAGCTCTAAACCAATCCATCCTCTCTATTGAGCTCTAAACCAATGTCTAATCTCTATTGAATTCTCAGAACTTAAGTCATAGTCACAGTTTTTCAAAGTGAGTGGGAGTTTACCTTGACACCATTCTCTTCCAACTCCTCCGCACTTGCGTTTGATGGTCACCAATACAAATGATTTTCATAGTCATGTTGTCAAAATAGTGATTTATTCAGCCATAGTCCTTGATCTTTCTCTCTGAGAAAAGCAAGCAGCAGGATATACTGTAATGCTAACGATAATATGCATTCATGTTTTCCTGCTGTGAGACCTATGATTCAATGGAAAATAAACTAGCTCTAGCTAGCTCAGTACCAGGGGTAAGTCTCTAGCGACAGTGGAAGTATAATCATTGGGAAATTAAAACAGAGCAGATTTTTTTGTGGTTGTAGGGAGGGGGGTTGGGGTCTTGGATTCACAGACTTCTGAAAAAAATTATGAATAAATCATTCATGTTTTAAATCACTGAGAAGACAGAAAGGCCTGCAGGTCTGTAGACATTAACAGTCATTACATCTTACTGATCACTGCTAATTCCTTTCAGAAGTGCAAGCCTGCTTTTATCATGTTCAACAATGAAAAGTAATGAAATTAGTCCTAAACACCATCTATCTATTCACTGTATCTCTCTCTGTCACAGTCTTTTCTCTCTCCTCCCCCTCCTTGTACAGGGTTCAGGGGGCAGGATGAGGATAAGGGGTCTTGTTTGAAGAAATAAAAAATTAAATATATTATGCTAATTTTTATCAGTAGGTGTGCAGGGGCACGGCATGCAAATTAGGTAGAATATCTTACCCATAACCATTATGAGCTCTGAAATTCATTATAAGTACATCTAATTTGGGGAGGGGAGGGGGCGGGTGAGTGTGTTGGGAAGGAGGGTGAGTGTGGCGAAGGAGGGGGAGTGGGGGAGGAGGGGGTGTGTGGGGAAGAGGGGGAGTGTGGGGGAAGGAGGGGGTGTGGGGGGAAGGGGGTGAGTGGGAGGAAGGGGGGTGAGTGGGGGGGGAAGGAGGGTGAGTGAGGGGAAAGGAGGATGAGTGGGGGGGGATGGAGGGGAGTGTGGGGGAAGGGGGTGAGTGTCCAGGGTGAGTGGGGGAAGGAGGGTGAGTGTGGGGGGATGGAGGGGAGTGGGGGGGAAAGGAGGGTGAGTGTGTTGGGAAGGAGGGTGGGTGTATGTATTTTTGGAGAAACTTCCTCTGGTCTGATGAAACAATATAACTGTTTGGCCATAATGGCCATCGTTATGTTTGGAGGAAAAAGGGGAAGGCTTGCATGCCGGAACACCATCCCAACCGTGAAGCACAGGGGTGGCAGCATCATATTGTGGGGGTGCGTTGCTGCAGGAGGGACTGGTGCACTTCACAAAATAGATGGCATCATGAGGTAGGAAAATTATGTGGATATATTGAAGCAACATCTCAAGACATCACTCAGGAAGTTAAAGCTTCCTCACAAATGGTCTTCCAAATGGACAATGACCCCAAGCATACTTCCAAAGTTGTGGCAAAATAGCTGAAGGACAACAAAGTCAAGGTGTTGGTGTGGCCATCACAAAGCTCTGACCTCAATCCTATAGAAAATTTGTGGGCAGAACTGACAAAGCGCGTGCGATCAAAGGTTCATCTCTCTGTAGGGTCTGTTTGTGTTTGTGAACAGAGCCCCAGGACCAGCTTGCTTAGGGAACTCTTCTCCAGGTTCATCTCTCTGTAGGGTGTGTTTGTGTTTGTGAACAGAGCCCCATGGCCAGCTTGCTTAGGGAACTCTTCTCCAGGTTCATCTCTCTGTAGGGTCTGTTTGTGTTTGTGAACTGAGCCCCATGGCCAGCTTGCCCATGGCCAGCTTGCTTAGGGAACTCTTCTCCAGGTTCATCTCTCTGTAGGGTCTGTTTGTGAACAGAGCCCCAGGACCAGCTTGCTTAGGGGACTCTTCTCCAGGGTAATCTCTCTTTAGGGTGTGTTTGTGTTTGTGAACAGAGCCCCATGGCCAGCTTGCTTAGGGAACTCTTCTCCAGGTTCATCTCTCTGTAGGGTCTGTTTGTGTTTGTGAACTGAGCCCCAGGACCAGCTTACTTAGGGGACTGTTCTCCAGGTTCATCTCTCTTTAAGTGATGGCTTTGTAATAGAATGTTTTGGAATCACTTCCTTATAGGTGGTTGTAGAATTTAACGGCTCTTTTCTGGATTTTGATAATTAGTGGGTATCGGCCTAATTCTGCTCTGCATGCATTATTTGGTGTTCTACGTTGTACACGGAGGATATTTATTGTAGTATTCTCCATGCAGAGTATCAACTTTTATCAAAATGTTTTTCCAATTTTGTGAAATCTTGGTTGGTGAGCGGACCCCAGACCTCACAACCATCAGGCTCTATCACTGATTCAAGTATTTTTTGCCAGATCCTGGTTGGTATGTCTAATTTTCTGTTCCTTTTGACGGCATAGAAGGCCCTTCTTGACTTCACAGCTTTGTGGAAGTTACCTGTGGTGCTGATGTCTAGGCTGAGGTATGTATAGTGTTTTGTGTGCTCTAGAGCAACTGTGCCTAGATGGAATTTGTATTTATGGTCTTGGGAACTGGATCTTTTTTTGCAACACCATCATTTTTTGTCTTACTGAGATTTACTGTCAAGGGCTCAGGTCTGACAGAATCTGTGCAGAAGATCTAGGTGCTGCTGTAGGCCCTCCTGCCTTTCACCCCACCGGGATGAGACGTGATGGATGGGATTGTGTAGATTGACTACTTTGTATGACGTCAAATCAGATGAAACGGTCTCTAACGTGTCATAAATCACCCACTGAGATACGGAGGAATATGTATTCACTTTCTACAATAAATCACTATTATCCTTCATCTAAGAGTCATTATATCTAATGCGCAACAAATGGCTCTGGCTACAATCCTTAAGGACAGGGGATAGGGATCCACTCAGAGAGACGGGCCTGGGAATCGTTTAAATCTTGCCATTAGAATGAACAAACCCTAGTTTTGTGTTATTAACATGTAATGTTACCTTTATTCAGACAGGGAGTCAATGCTGAGACCGAGGTGTCTTTATTTAGACAGGGAGTCAATGCTGAGACCGAGGTGTCTTTATTTAGACAGGGAGTCAATGCTGAGACCGAGGTGTCTTCATTTAGACAGGGAGTCAATGCTGAGACCAAGGTGTCTTTATTTAGACAGGGAGTCAATGCTGAGACCGAGGTGTCTTTATTTAGACAGGGAGTCAATGCTGAGACCGAGGTGTCTTTATTCAGACAGGGAGTCAATGCTGAGACCGAGGTGTCTTTATTTAGACAGGGAGTCAATGCTGAGACCAATGTCTATTCATTTAGACAGGGAGTCAATGCTGAGACTGAGGTGTCTTTATTTAGACAGGGAGTCAATGCTGAGACCGAGGTGTCTTTATTTAGACAGGGAGCCAGGATATTGTTCCAAAATGATTGTTTTCCGTGGTTACCATAGGATGACCATTTTTGGTTCCATGTAAATCCAGAACAGTTCCATGATGAACCAGTTTGAATCCAGAACAGTTCCATGATGAGACCGAGGTGTTTGAATCCAGAACAGTTCCATGATGAACCAGGTGTCTTTAAAGAGAACAGGGAGTTCCATGATGAGACCAGGTTTAAATTCAGAACAGTTCAATGCTGAACCAGTTTAAAGATAATCCAGAACAGTTCCATGATGAACCAGTTTCAAAGAGAACAGAACAGTTCCATGATGAACCAGTTTGAATTCCAGAACAGTTCAATGATGAACCAGTTTAATTCCAGAACAGTTCCATGATGAACCAGTTTGTTCCAAAATTATTGATGAACCCGTTTGAACCAGAACAGTTCCATGATGAACCAGTTTGAATCCAGAACAGTTCCATGATGAACCAGTTTGAATCCAGAACAGTTCCATGATGAACCAGTTGAATTAAATCCAGAACAGTTCCATGATGAACCAGTTTGAATCCAGAACAGTTCCATGATGAACCAGTTTGAATCCAGAACAGTTCCATGATGAACCAGTTTGAATCCAGAACAGTTCCATGATGAACCAGTTTGAATCCAGAACAGTTCCATGATGAACCAGTTTGAATCCAGAACAGTTCCATGATGAACCAGTTTGAATCCAGAACAGTTCCATGATGAACCAGTTTAAATCCAGAACAGTTCCATGATGAACCAGTTTAAACCCAGAACAGTTACTTGATGGACCAGTTTAAATCCAGAACAGTTACTTGATGAACCAGTTTGAATCCAGAACAGTTCCATGATGAACCAGTTAAAGATAATCCAGAACAGTTCCATGATGAACCAGTTTAAATCCAGAACAGTTCCATGATGAACCAGTTTGAATCCAGAACAGTTCCATGATGAACCAGTTTAAATCCAGAACAGTTCCATGATGAACCAGTTTAAATCCAGAACAGTTCCATGATGAACCAGTTTGAATCCAGAACAGTTCCATGATGAACCAGTTTGAATCCAGAACAGTTCCATGATGAACCAGTTTAAATCCAGAACAGTTCCATGATGAACCAGTTTAAATCCAGAACAGAATCCAGAACAGTTCCATGATGAACCAGTTTGAATCCAGAACAGTTCCATGATGAACCAGTTTAAATCCAGAACAGTTCCATGATGAACCAGTTTAAATCCAGAACAGTTACTTGATGAACCAGTTGAAAGAGCCTTCAGAAGACACAGTTTTCTGGGATGCTGTAGGTCTGGACAACCAGAGTATATAATAATGTAACCTAAAGTGCATCCCACCATGGCACTATTTGTTCCCTAAATTCTGCACTACTCTGGTCAAAAGTTGTTCAGGGACCTGTTCATAGGTAGTGCACTATATCGGGAATAGGGTTTCATTTGGGATGCAGACCCAAGTCTCTTGTTAGTATGGAACACTACTAAGAAGAGACTCATCTGTAATTAACTTTCTTACTTTAATTTGTTGTATTTTTTGTATTTTGTTTTGCATTTGCACCATTGTGGTCCTTAGAATTGCTAACATATGAAAGGTGTCAAGGGGAATTGGCCTTGTTAGAAGTCTGCTGACAGTCCCTGAATATAATTGGAGGTTTAAGGGCCGAGGTACTTCAGAGGAACTGAGACTTAACGAGCCCAGATGGAAAAGCACAGAGTCAACAGACATGAGTCCCAAATGGCACCCTATTCCCTATGTAGTGCACTACTTTAGACCAGAGCCCTATAGAACCCTATTCCCTATGCGTTCTCTGGTCAAAAGTAGTGCCGTTCATATAGGACATAGGGTTTCATTTGGGACGAGTCTCATCTCAGATAAACTATTCTATTCCTCGTCATAAATATTTAGTTTGGTCGTAAAATATGTGGAAGTTTGAGGAACTGTGTGTAATCATAGTGTTCTTTATTCTTTGAATATATTCAAATAATTATGGACCGTGTCTGGATTGAACGTTAACCCTCCTGCTGTGTTCCGGTCGAATTGGAACGATTTACAAGTTCTCTCTCTGAAAAATGAACTCTGTTCCGGTCGACCAATTTACAAGTTTTCTCTCTGGAAAAAAAAAAAGTTAATTTAATCTGATTGTCATAAGGTTCCATGACTTTGGATCCACAGGGCATCTGAACACACAAAATACATTTGGATGATTTTCATTACATTTTGAGTGTTTTATTTAATGTTTGTACACCTGTGGTGTTCCCTGTCAAAAATGACCGGTCATTAGAAATGAATGGGTGAGACTACAATTAGTGTTTAAAATTGAGTTCAGGCACATGCTCATTCATCAGATGAACACACTTCCTCTCCCAGACCCCCTCATGCATGTGTGTTTGAGCACACACACACACACACACACACACACACACACACACACACACACACACACACACACACACACACACACACACACACACACACACACACACACACACACACACACACACACACACACACACACACACACACACACACACACACACACACACACACACACACCTCACTTCCCTTCTTGGCTTCCATGGCAACCCCCACGGGAACCTTTCCCCAATAGAATCTTTCCCCATAAGAACCAAACCTTTTGGAATTCTCACAAACAATCGCAACATTGTTTCTATAATATATAGAACGTTTCTCCAGCTCTGGTATATAAAGCTTATTTGAGGCCTTGTTCACAATTCATTCTGTGGCAACACAATGACCAAACAATATACTGTATGTGAGGCCTTGCTCACAATACATTCTGTGGCAACACAATGACCAAACGATATACTGTATGTGAGGCCTTGTTCACAATTCATTCTGTGGCAACACAATGACCAAACGATATACTGTATGTGAGGCCTTGATCACAATACATTCTGTTGTAGCACATTGACCAAACAATATACTGTATGTGAGGCCTTGCTCACAATACATTCTGTTGTAGCACAATGACCAAACGATATACTGTATGTGAGGCCTTGATCACAATACATTCTGTTGTAGCACAATGACCAAACGATATACTGTATGTGAGGCCTTGCTCACAATTCATTCTGTGGCAACACAATGACCAAACGATATACTGTATGTGAGGCCTTGCTCACAATTCATTCTGTGGCAACACAATGACCAAACGATATACTGTATGTGAGGCTCTTGATCATATCTTTGATCATGACACTGGTGAGGAGGAGAGAGTCCTTGTTAAACTTTGACACAAAGTAGTCTGTGACAAATAGCACAATATGTTTCATCTGAGTATTTGTTATAGTCAAAATAATTCATACATCATTATGCTTTTTCTACTCAATAACGAGTTGTATGAGCTCAGGACAATGAGGCCTACAGGCCATAAATATCAAATAGATGTTCAAAACATGTCATGTTCAGAAGAACTTAAGTTGATAGAAAGATCTAACACAACATTAGGTGATAATATGTGTATTATTATGGATGTATGATCAGCTATAAAGGGGGCGGCCATTTTGGACCGGGAACACAGAATAAATTAACATGGAAACAAACACAACAGGAGGGTTAAGATCACATATCATTTTAGCTCATTGTTGTTTGTCTTATTTAATATCCCTAAAATGAAGAACAAACAGTATATCAAACAACATCTAGGGAAATGTCTTCAGACATGACAGTTAAGATAACAAATGAACGGTACAAAATGTGGATGACTAGTGATTTAAATTTGACAATGACAATTGGAACTCTTGGTAACTGGGAACCGTGTTCTGGAACCATGGAATGCCAAAAAGACAGTGTACTGTAGATTCAGTGGTAACCCCAGAAAATACCCCACACAGTCTCCCAGACATTCTCCAAGACAGTCTCCCAGACAGTCTCCCAGACCGTCTCCCAGACAGTCTCCCAGACAGTCTCCCAGACAGTCTCGCAGACAGTCCCCAGACAGTCTCCCAGACAGTCTCCCAGACAGTCTCCCAGACAAACAGATCAAAATATCAAAGATCAAAGTAAAAGGACCAGTGTAGATACCTCTTCTCTTCTGGTAAATGGACCAGTGTAGATACCTCTTCTCTTCTGGTAAATGGACCAGTGTAGATACCTCTTCTCTTCTGGTAAATGGACCAGTGTAGATACCTCTTCTCTTCTGGTAAATGGACCAGTGTAGATACCTCTTCTCTTCTGGTAAATGGACCAGTGTAGATACCTCTTCTCTTCTGGTAAATGGACCAGTGTAGATATCTCTTCTCTTCTGGTAAATGGACCAGTGTAGATACCTCTTCTCTTCTGGTAAATGGACCAGTGTAGATACCTCTTCTCTTCTGGTAAATGGACCAGTGTAGATACCTCTTCTCTTCTGGTAAATGGACCAGTGTAGATACCTCTTCTCTTCTGGTAAATGGACCAGTGTAGATACCTCTTCTCTCTCTTCTGGTAAATGGACCAGTGTAGATACCTCTTCTCTTCTGGTAAATGGACCAGTGTAGATACCTCTTCTCTTCTGGTAAATGGACCAGTGTAGATACCTCTTCTCTTCTGGTAAATGGACCAGTGTAGATACCTCTTCTCTTCTGGTAAATGGACCAGTGTAGATACCTCTTCTCTTCTGGTAAATGGACCAGTGTAGATACCTCTTCTCTTCTGGTAAATGGACCAGTGTAGATACCTCTTCTCTTCTGGTAAATGGACCAGTTTAGATACCTCTTCTCTTCTGGTAAATGGACCAGTGTAGATACCTCTTCTCTTCTGGTAAATGGACCAGTGTAGATTCCTCTTCTCTTCTGGTAAATGGACCAGTGTAGATACCTCTTCTCTTCGGGTAAATGGACCAGTGTAGATACCTCTTCTCTTCTGGTAAATGTACCAGTGTAGATACCTCTTCTCTTCTGGTAAATGGACCAGTGTAGATACCTCTTCTCTTCTGGTAAATGGACCAGTGTAGATACCTCTTCTCTTCTGGTAAATGTACCAGTGTAGATACCTCTTCTCTTCTGGTAAATGGACCAGTGTAGATACCTCTTCTCTTCTGGTAAATGTACCAGTGTAGATACCTCTTCTCTTCTGGTAAATGGACCAGTGTAGATACCTCTTCTCTTCTGGTAAATGGACCAGTGTAGATACCTCTTCTCTTCTGGTAAATGGACCAGTGTAGATACCTCTTCTCTTCTGGTAAATGTACCAGTGTAGATACCTCTTCTCTTCTGGTAAATGGACCAGTGTAGATACCTCTTCTCTTCTGGTAAATGGACCAGCGTAGAAGAAAGTCTAATGTCTTCCCAGGCAGTTTATCAGTGATTATTCATAGAGGCCACTCACTCTCCTGGTCTGTGTCCGAAATGGCACCCTATTCTCTGTATAATACACTACTTTTATAGTGCACTATCTAGGGGATATAATCTCATTTTAGGACGCCGGCTGGTCTCTGTTTCTTTCATGTAAAGTAAATTGAACAAGAATTCTTCCAGTCAGATCATTACAGTAAGCTGTCAATGTCTTGTCAGTGACCCGCTGGTGGCCACCAGCCGCAGGCCTGCTCCTATTAAAGGAAACCCAACAGTGAACCAACCATTACATAATTTATGTCTGGTATTCTCACACGTTCTCTGTATATGAAATGTCCTGAGTTGCTCTAAAATGTGTGGGATGTTGAGGGAAAAGAGAGAGAGATAAAGAAGAACACAATAGGACTCAAAGACAAAATAAACAGAAATGGGGGGGAAACTACATCAAAGAGCATAGATAATGGAATCAGCTGGAGAGAGAATAGAGAACGGGAGGAAGACTGAACACTGCCATCCATCTTCATCAGTCCACGGTGCCATCCATCTTCATCAGTCCACGGTGCCATCCATCTTCATCAGTCCACGGTGTCATCCATCTTCATCAGTCCACGGTGTCATCCACCTTCATCAGTCCACGGTGTCATCCATCTTCATCAGTCCACGGTGTCATCCACCTTCATCAGTCCACGGTGCCATCCATCTTCATCAGTCCACGGTGCCATCCACCTTCATCAGTCCACGGTGCCATCCATCTTCATCAGTCCACGGTGCCATCCATCTTCATCAGTCCACGGTGCCATCCATCTTCATCAGTCCACGGTGTCATCCACCTTCATCAGTCCACGGTGCCATCCATCTTCATCAGTCCACGGTGCCATCCATCTTCATCAGTCCACGGTGCCATCCACCTTTATCAGTCCACGGTGCCATCCATCTTCATCAGTCACGGTGCCATCCACCTTCATCAGTCCACGGTGCCATCCACCTTCATCAGTCCACGGTGCCATCCACCTTCATCAGTCCACGGTGCCATCCATCTTCTGCCCCACCTTTCCCTTACCACCCTTAACACTGCCTATACTTAAATCATCAATCACACCAAGCATCTATCCAATTTCACAATGGCTACTACTGGGATTATTTTACTGCACTGACCAGGATAGAAGGCTATGGGTGTGGGTGTAGGAACAGAGATGGGATGGGAGGGACCAGTGTGGGTGGGAACAGAGATGAGATGGGAGGGACCAGTGTGGGTAGGAACAGAGATGAGATGGGAGGGACCAGTGTGGGTGGGAACGGAGATGAGATGGGAGGGACCAGTGTGGGTGTAGGAACAGAGATGAGATGGGAGGGACCAGTGTGGGGTGGGAACAGAGATGAGATGGGAGGGACCAGTGTGGGTGGGAACGGAGATGAGATGGGAGGGACCAGTGTGGGTGGGAACAGAGATGAGATGGGAGGGACCAGTGTGGGTAGGAACAGAGATGAGATGGGAGGGACCAGTGTGGGTGGGAACAGAGATGAGATGGGAGGGACCAGTGTGGGTGGGGACAGAGATGAGTAGAGTTAACATAGTGTAGGTGGAGTGATGGTGGAGTGATGGTGGAGTGATGGTGGAGTGGTGGTGTGGTGGTAGAGTTAACGAGGGAGGTGTAGTGATGGTGAGGTGATGGTGGAGTGATGGTGTAGTGATGGTGTAGTGGTAGAGTTAACACAGTGTAGGTGAAGTGATGGTGTAGTGATGGTGTAGTGATGGTGTAGTGGTAGAGTTAACACAGTGTAGGTGTAGTGATGGTGTAGTGATGGTGTAGTGGTAGAGTTAACACAGTGTAGGTGAAGTGATGGTGTAGTGATGGTGTAGTGATGGTGTAGTGGTAGAGTTAACACAGTGTAGGTGAAGTGATGGTGTAGTGATGGTGTAGTGATGGTGTAGTGGTAGAGTTAACCACGGTGTAGGTATAGTGATGTTGTAGTGGTAGAGGTGTAGTGGTGGTGTAGTGATGGTGTAGTGGTGGGGTAGTGGTAGAGTTAGCACAGTGTATGTGGGGTGATGGTGTGGTGGTAGAGTTAAGACAGTGTAGGTGTAGTGATGGTGTAGTGATGGTGTAGTGGTGGGGTAGTGGTA
>NC_060181.1:2995091-3025421 GCF_021184085.1 Oncorhynchus gorbuscha
CTGATGTGGGCCTTAGCAGCTGTCAGGCCCTCAGGCTGAGGGCCAGCAGCTGTCCCCTCAGGCTCTAACCCCGTGTGGGCCTTAGCAGCTGTCAGGCCCTCAGGCTCCACACCCCCTTCTCGTGAGGGCCTTAGCAGCTGTCAGGCCCTCAGGGCTCGTGAGGGCCCCTTCTCAGGCTCCCACCCCCTTCTCGTGAGGGCCTTGCAGGGCCTTAGCCTTAGCAGCTGTCAGGCCCTCAGGCTCCACAACCCCTTCTCGTGAGGGCCTTAGCAGCTGTCAGGCCCTCAGGCTCCAAACCCCCTTCTGATGTGGGCCTTAGCAGCTGTCAGGCCCTCAGGCTCCACACCCCCTTCTCGTGTGGGCCTTAGCAGCTGTCTGGCCCTCAGGCTCCACCCCCTTCTCGTGAGGGCCTTAGCAGCTGTCAGGCCCTCAGGCTCCACAACCCCTTCTCCCCCTTCTCGTCAGGCCCTCAGGCTCCACAACCCTTAGCAGCTGTCAGGCCCTCAGGCTCCACACCCCTTCTCGTGAGGGCCTTAGCAGCTGTCAGGCTCCACAACCCCCTCAGGCTCCAGCTGTCTGGCCCTCAGGCTCCACACCCCTTCTCGTGAGGGCCTTAGCAGCTGTCTGGCCCTCAGGCTCCCAGAGTAAAACTCAAAGAGATCTGCTGTAGTGTTGGTCAATTTCTTCAAAGAATGATCAGGTCTATATGATTCTCAAACTTATATATTGGTAGGAAACACAGACTCTTTGTTTAAGTATTAAAATGATCATTTTGTAATACAATTGTAGGCAGAAGTTGGTACAGAGTACAGTTTAACAGTATATAATAGTTCTCCCCAAGTTCTGTAAAATGTCCAAGACATCCTGTAACTCATATAGCCTCTCCCAGTCCTCCTTGCGTGAGTTTCCCTGGCAACAACATTTTAATAAATCTAACCTCCCCCTTATAACAGCAACCATCTTGTCAGCAATTAAATGCCCAGAAGTGGATTTGACCGAAACATGACCTTTCAAAGCAAGCATAGGGTCAAAACAAGGTGAAAGAGTCCAAGCATCCTCTGACAGGTGACTGTTTTCATCAGACCTGCGGCAGCCTTGTGTTCTCAGAAAAACAGTCGAATTCTCAGAACCTCAGATAGCCACGGTGGGGCCCAGAAAGGAAGAGTATGAACTTAGGCGGTTTCCGCCTTCTGATAGTGTCTGAAGGGCACAACACTTAAAACACGTTTTACACACACACAGAGGACCTTACAGTTTATCATAACACAATTCATTCAAATCAAATTTATTTATATAGGCCTTCGTACATCAACTGATATCTCAAAGTGCTGTACAGAAACCCAGCCTAAAACCCCAAACAGCAAGCAATGCAGGTGTAGAAGCACGGTGGCTAGGAAAAACTCCCTAGAAAGGCCAAAACCTAGGAAGAAACCTAGAGAGGAACCAGGCTATGTGGGGTGGCCAGTCCTCTTCTGGCTGTGCTGGGTGGAGATTATAACAGAACATGGCCAAGATGTTCAAATGTTCATAAATGACCAGCATGGTTGTATAATAATAAGGCAGAACAGTTGAAACTGGAGTAGCAGCACGGTCAGGTGGACTGGGGACAGCAAGGAGTCATCATGTTATTAACCCTTTAAAATGTATGAGGCCTTGGTTTAACCCCTTCAGTACACAGCCTCTCCTTCCTGATGAGGAACAGCTGCCTGGGGGCGGGGGGGGGGGGGCAGTTCAGCTTAGCTTACAAAGCTCCCTCGCATACCTTCAGACTAGTTTCTAGTGCCTGTATATCTTGCCCATCCCTGACCATCACGGAAACGTAATCTGCGCCGATAGAGGGCATCCTTGTCTCATGCTCTGCCTCACCGAGACTGGCCTACTGAACCCCCCTCCCACCTTGACTATACATGATGCCCCAGCATATAGCATCTTCACACAGGCCAGAAACGTTTCCCAAAACCCAAACACAGACATCGCATTAAACAGATCCTCATGGTCCACTCTATCAAAAGCCTTCTCTTGATCTAAAGAGACCAGTCCAAAGTTCACATTAGAACCTCTTGATAAGTCCAACATGTCCCTGATTCAGAACAAATTGTCCGTGATTGAGCGTCCCAGTACACAATATGTCTAGTACTTCTGTCCTGTAGAGTCCAGTTGGGACCAGTCTGTTAGCGAGGACCTTGGCAAATATCATGCAGTCCGCACAGATCAATGCCACAGGCCCCCAATTATTCAGTTCACACAAGTCCCCTTACTTGGTCAGAGCCACCATCAGCAACTCTCCTACCCCAACGCACTCACGCAACATTCAAAAGAAGTCCAGTCCAATTATTCCACACAATTATTTAATAAAACTCGACTGGGAGACCATCGACCCCCGGTGCACGGTCGGGGGACATCTGGGTTATGGCCTCTGCCAGTTCATGGGACAACATCTCCATTTCAACCCTCTGTGACAGAGAGAGCTTAGGGAGCTGCGCAAACAAAACCTGACCACACATAGGATCACACAGATCTGCCCTATACAACTCAGTATTAAACTCCACTCCATTAAACTCCACAGTTGGCTCCTACCGCTCCCACCACAGAGGTCACCCTCCCATCCGACAGCCGTAGACAATGCATACACTTGGCTTCACCGCTCTGTCTTTCCAAATCAAAGAAGAAGGATCTGGGAGCATCCATTCTCCTTGAGCATAGAGAACCAGCTACAACATGCATGGCTGTTGTGTTAGATAAAATCCTTTATATCCCAAAAAAGTATGTTTAGTTGGCGCCATAGATTGGAATTCGACACGCAAATAATCCAAAAACCTACGCTAAACTTTGTTAAAAGAAGTCAAACTACGTTTCTATTTAATCCTCGGGTACCCTAAAATGTAATTAAACTATAATATGTCATATGGAAAGGAGTATGGTCAATAAAAAAAAGTTAAATTAGCAAGTGCTGGTCCTCTTCATTTCTCGCCAACAGACAGATTTCAAACTGTGACTCCCAACTCAAAATTCTTCCTCGTTTTGGAAGACTGTTGAAATCTAATGGAAGCCAAATGAATTGCAATCTGGAATTGCATAGAACCCATAGCCTTCCATTATAAGAGCTTGGGATGTAACAATAACAACAACACATTCTGGTTGGTTTTTCTTAGAATTTTCTCCTACCATATCAATTGTGTTAAAGTCTCATACATTATGTTAACATTTCTACAAACTTCAAAGGGTTTTCTATCCAAATATATGCATATCCCGGCTTCTGGACCTGAGTAACAGGCACTTTACTTTGGGCACGTCAGTCGTCAGTCTGGCGGAAATCTTGAAAAAAGGACCCCAAAAAAGGACCTAACCCTAACGGCATCCGCCTGAAAACCTGTCGACGGTACATGAAGACCGCTAGCAAACTTACTAAACCGGCTCTTTCCTGATTTGATCATTCGTAATAAACAAAGGGAGATTCTCAACTACCACCCTGGTCAAAGGAGTCGAAAAGAGGAGAAATCAGCACCAACACATCCCTTACAAATATTCCACAAGCAATCAGCCTACCCACTAAATTTAAAATTTTCATTAACACAACCATAGCTTTGTTCATTTTGAATGCAGAATGTATAAATTCATCATAAATTAATCTCCTACCAGTTCGCTGACCATGAGAACCTCCTTTCACCATTCTCAGGAACACACCTGAATCCGTAATGACAGTGTCTACTCCGCACTAGGCTGCAAAGCCACACTGTTCAATCCCCAGGAACCTCTGTCCTCTTCCACCCTAACATTGAACAAAACCAGTGGGTACCGCTAAACTAACAGTGTGTTAACCCTCCACTATATAAAACAACAATTCAAGCTTAATATAAACTATATTTTTTGTTTTACTTTTGTTGTCAACTTTGGAAACTCAATTTCATATCTTCGTAACCTTTTAACTTCCTAAATGTTTTACTTTATAACTTTCTTAACTAAAATAAACTTGAAACTGATGCTCAGTAAATCCAAACTTCTTGAATGTTGAAAAGTCTGTGCTTGCATCTCAGATTATACTTCAGAAAGTTTTCAGACACCTTTTTCCACATTTTATTGCGTTCATCAATCAAAAATGTCAAACTGAAATATCACAAATACATAAGTATTCAGACCCTTTACTCAGTACTTTGTTGAAGCACCTTTGGCAGTGATTAGAGCCATGAGTCTTCTTGGGTGTGACTCTACAAGCTTGGCACAGCTGTACTTGGGGAGTTTCTCCCATTCTTCTCTACAGATCCTCTCAAGATCTGTCAGTTTGGATTGGGAGCGTTGCTACACAGCTAATTTCAGGTCTCTCCAGAGATGTTCGATTGGGTTCAAGTCCGGCCTCTGGCTGGGCCACTCAAGGACATTCAGAGAATTGTCCTGAATCCACTCCTGTGTTGTCTTGGCTGTGTGTTTAGGGTAGTTGTCCTGTAGGAAGGTGAACCTTCGCCCCAGTCAGAGGTCCTGAGCGCTTTGGTGCAGGTTTTCATCAACGATCTCTCGGTACTTGGCTCTGTTCATCTTTCCCTCGATCCTGACTAGTCTCCCAGTCCCTGTCACTGAAAAACATCCCCACAGCATGACGCTGCCACCACCATGGTGCCAGGTTCCTCCAGACGTGAAAGTTAGCATTCAGGCCAAAGAGTTCAGTTTAGGTTTCATCAGACAAGAGTTCATCATGGTCTAAGAGTCTTTAGGCAAATTTAGGCAAAAAACTTTAGGCAAAAAACTCCAAGCGTTTGGAAGATTGGCTTCCAGGTGGTTGTCCTTCTGGAAGGTTCTCCCATCTCTGCAGAGGAAGAAGGAAGATGAAGAGGAACTCCAAAGCTGTGTCAGAGTGACCATCTCGTTCTTGGTCACCTCACAGACTAAGGCCCTTCTGCCCTGATTGCTCAATTTGGCCAGGTGGCCAGTCTTGGTGGTTACAAACTTCTACCACTTAACAATGATGGAGGCGACTGTGTCCTTGGGGACCTTCAATGCTGAACACATTTTTTTGTAACCTTCCCCAGATCTTTTCCTCGTCAGAATTCTGTCCACCGACAATTGCTTCAACCTCATGCTCTGACATGTACTGTCAACTGTGGGATTTTATATAGACAGGTTTGTGCTTTTCCAAATCATGTCCAATCATTTGAATTTCCCACAGGTAGACTCCAATCAATTTGTAGAAACATACCAAGATGATAACTGGAAACAGGGTGCACCTAAGCTTAAGTTCGAGTCTCATAGCAAAAGGTATTTCTGTTTTATATTTTGCAAAAATTTCTAACAACCTGTTTTCACTTCGTCATTATGGGGTATTGCAATGTCATTATGGGGTATTGCAATGTCATTATGGGGTATTGTGATGTCATTATGGGGTATTATGATGTCATTATGGGGTATTGTGATGCCATTATGGGGTATTGTGATGTCATTATGTATTGTGATGTCATTATTGTGATGTCATTATGGGGTATTGTGATGTCATTATGGGGTATTGTGATGCCATTATGGGGTATTGTAATGTCATTATGGGGTATTGTGATGTCATTATGGGGTATTATGATGTCATTATGGGGTATTGTGATGCCATTATGGGGTATTGTGATGTCATTATGGGGTATTGTGATGTCATTATGGGGTATTGTGATGTCTTTATGGGGTATTGTAATGTCATTATGGGGTATTGTGATGTCATTATGGGGTATTGTGATGCCATTATGGGGTATTGTGACATCATTATGGGGTATTGTGATGTCATTATGGGGTATTGTGATGTGGGGTATTGTGATATCATTATGGGGGTGATGTATTGTGATGTCATTATGGGGTATTGTGATGCCATTATGGGGTATTGTAATGTCATTATGGGGTATTGTGATGTCATTATGGGGTATTGATGTCAGGGTATTGTGATGTCATTATGGGGTATTGTGACATCATTATGGGGTATTGCGGTGTCATTATGGGGTATTGTGACATCATTACAGGGTATTGTGATGTCATTATGGGGTATTGTGACATCATTATGGGGTATGTGATGTCATTATGGGGTATTGTGGTGTCATTATGGGGTATTGTGACATCATTATGGGGTATTGTGATGTCATTATGGGTATTGTGTATTGTGGTGTCATTATGGGGTATTGTGGTGTCATTATGGGGGGACATCATTACATTGTGATGTCATTATGGACATCATTATTGTGATGTCATTATGGGGTATTGTGATGTCATGTCATTATGGGGTATTGTGTGATGTCATGTCATTATGGGGTATTGTGATGTCATTATGGGGTATTGTGATGTCATTATGGGGTATTGTGATGTCATCATGGGGTATTGTGATGTCATTATGGGGTATTGTGATGCCATTATGGGGTATTGTGATGTCATTATGGGGTATTGTGATGTCATTATGGGGTATTGTATGTAGATTGCTGAGGATTTTTTTGTTATTTAAACCATTTCAAAATAAGGCTGTAAACGTATCAAAATGTGTAACAAGTCAAAGGGGTCTGAATACTTTCTGGTTCTGTACGTAGTGATACAATCTATTGCCCAATGGTTTACTCTCCTTATCGGTTTTCATGTTGACCCTGGTCATCACTAAACTCATCCACATTCTATGTGAAGTTTGACCTGCCTTTTAATTTGAGTTTTTTTTGTTGTTGTAGCCTTTTTTAGGAAACATGTCCGGCAGTTGAAATAGGAAGAAAAAATCCTGTTCCTCTAGAGTTGCATTCTGGACCACCGTGTTGAGTTAATAGTCTGGTATGTTATTGCTGAAGGTGCTTACAGCAATTAGATCAACATTTTGAGCTCCATGGGTGCATTAACCTCATGTATAAATCTGCTTAGGGCCGCATCGAAAATTTGGCAAATATTGTTCATGTTTTACTCTGCAGTTAGTTTTCCCAGGTTAGTGTTTTTCATATGAATGTTGTTCTGGAGGCAGCTCTGCAGAGTGGTCACTAGCTGGCACAGCCACAAAGTCATACAATCTGATTTTCAATTGAACCCTAACCTTACCCTGACCTTAACCACCATGCTAATGTTGATGCTAACTCTCTCTAATTCTAGCAAAATAGTTTATGCATTTTTTACATTATGGTAATTAATAATTATTATTGTGACTTTGAGGTTGACCTATCTAGCAGAACTCACACAGATCTGCCTCCAGGACAGATTCATGACAATCCCTGCAATGCAAGGCGCCCTATCTCCTTCGTAGTACACTAGTTATGACCGGGGCCCATAGGCCATGGTGGCATTTGCTTACTGAAGAATCAGCAGATGCTTAATGTCAGTTCATTCTTACAGTAGCAGATGACCTTGTTGTTTTACGAAGCCCCATAATGAAGACGATCTGGGTACAGACTGTTGCTTGTGTTTTGTTGGTCACAGAGGAATAGCCGAAGATAACATTATTTTGTGTCCAGCCTGAACAGTAAAGTCTCTGCCAGCTGTCTTTAACAGGTTGTGCTGTTTCCTTTTCTTGAATAATGTTGAAAGCCGCTGTCTTAAAACCTTGGCATCATCCGGTGGCCCAATCCCTCGATGTTGGCAATTATCTTCTACCTACATGACCAAAAGTTTGTGGACAACTGCTTGTCGAAAATATTCCACTAGATGTTGGAACATTGCTGCTATAACAGCCTCCACTCTTCTGGGAAGGCTTTCTACTAGATGTTGGTACATTGCTGCTATAACAGCCTCCACTCTTCTGGGAAGACTTTCCACTAGATGTAGGAACATTGCTGCTATAACAGCCTCCACTCTTCTGGGAAGGCTTTCCACTAGATGTTGGAACATTGCTGCTATAACAGCCTCCACTCTTCTGGGAAGGCTTTCTACTAGATGTTGGTACATTGCTGCTATAATAGCCTCCACTCTTCTGGGAAGGCTTTCTACTAGATGTAGGAACATTGCTGCTATAACAGCCTCCACTCTTCTGGGAAGGCTTTCCACTAGATGTTGGAACATTGCTGCTATAACAGCCTCCACTCTTCTGGGAAGGCTTTCTACTAGATTTTGGTACATTGCTGCTATAACAGCCTCCACTCTTCTGGGAAGGCTTTCCACTAGATGTTGGAACATTGCTGCAGGGACTTGCTTCCATTCAGCCACAAGAGCATTAGTGAGGTCGGGCACTGATGTTGGGCGATTTGGCCTGGCTCGCAGTCGCCGTTCCAATTCATACCAACGGTGTTCGATGGTTGAGGTTAGAGCTCTGTGCAGGCCTTTTAAGTTCTTCCACACCCAATTACATTTTTTTTTTCATTTAACTAGAAAAGTCAGTTAAGAACAAATTCTTATTTCTAATGATGTCCTACCAAAAGGCCTCCTGCGGGGACGGGGATTAGAAATACAAAAAAACATAAGGACAGAACATATAGGACAGAACAACACATCACTACATACAGAGAGACAACACACCACTACATACAGAGAGACAACACACCACTACATACAGAGAGACAACACACCACTACAAGAGAGACACATCACTACATACACAACACACATACAGAGAGACAACACACCACTACATACAGAGAGACAACACACCACTACATACAGAGAGACAACACACCACTACAAGAGAGACAACACACCACTACATACAGAGAGACAACACATCACTACATACAGAGAGACAACACACCACTACATACAGAGAGACAACACACATCACGACAAGAGAGACAACACACCACTACATACAGAGAGACAACACACCACTACAAGAGAGACAACACACCACTACATACAGAGAGACAACACACCACTACATACAGAGAGACAACACACCACTACATACAGAGAGACAACACACCACTACATACAGAGAGACAACACACCACTACAAGAGAGACAACACATCACTACATACACAGAGACAACACACCACTACATACAGAGAGACAACACACCACTACATACAGAGAGACAACACACCACTACATACAGAGAGACAACACACATCACGACAAGAGAGACAACACACCACTACATACAGAGAGACAACACACCACTACATACAGAGAGACAACACACCACTACATACAGAGAGACAACACACCACTACATACACAGAGACAACACATCACTACATACAGAGAGACAACACATCACTACATACAGAGAGACAACACACCACGACAAGAGAGACAACACACCACTACATACAGAGAGACAACACACCACTACATACAGAGAGACAACACATCACTACATACAGAGAGACAACACACCACTACATACAGAGAGACAACACACCACTACATACAGAGAGACAACACACATCACGACAAGAGAGACAACACACCACTACATACAGAGAGACAACACACCACTACAAGAGAGACAACACACCACTACATACAGAGAGACAACACACCACTACATACAGAGAGACAACACACCACTACATACAGAGAGACAACACATCACTACATACAGAGAGACAACACACCACTACATACAGAGAGACAACAACACATCACTACATACAGAGAGACAACACATCACTACATACAGAGAGACAACACATCACTACATACAGAGAGACAACACACACGACAAGAGAGACAACACATCACACTACAGAGAGACAACACACATACAGAGAGAGACAACACACCACTTCATACAGAGAGACAACACACCACTACATACAGAGAGACAACAACCACACCACTACAAGAGAGACAACACACCACTACATACAGAGAGACAACACACATCACGACAAGAGAGACAACACACCACTACAAGAGAGACAACACACCACTACATACAGAGAGACAACACAGGGCAACCAGTGAAGAACAAACACCATTGTTAATACAACCCATATTTATGTTAATTCAGTTTCCCTTTTCAACTTCACCAGCGGTTCAGAGGTCTAAGACACTGCATCTCAGTGCATCACTACAGACCCTGGTTCAGCGGTCTAAGACACTGCATCTCAGTACTAGAGGCGTCACTACAGACCCTGGTTCAGAGGTCTAAGACACTGCATCTCCGTGCTAGAGGCATCATTACAGACCTTGGTTCCATTCCAGGCTGTATCACAACAGGCCGTGATTGGGAGTCCCATAGGGCAGCGCAGAATTGTCCCAGCGTTGTCAGTTTTGGCAGGGGTAGACTGTATTTAAGAATTTGTTCTTAATGGACTTGCCTAGTTGAATAAAAAAAAGTATTTTAGACTACTTTATCACTGACATCAACCTAGAGTTGAACCAGACAGTCCACTGACACCCCTATCAGTTTATAACAAAATCACAGTCTACTTGAACAGAGCAATACTCAATCATGAGGCATCAAAGCCAAAGGAACTGAGTAACATTACGAAATGATGTAGCTGGAAGGAAAGTAGTGTGGAAACCTACCAAAGCACAATTAGGCAACAAATCATTCAATCCCTTTTAGACAACTTCCTGGACAAAACATTTTACTATGGGTCGGCAGCGTAGCCTAGTGGTTAGAGCGTTGGACTAGTAACCGGAAGGTTGCAAGTTCAAACCCCTGAGCTGACAAGGTACAAATCTGTCGTTCTGGCCCTGACCCACTGTTCCCAGGCCGTCATTGAAAATAAGAATGTGTTCTTAACTGTCTTGCCTGGTTAAATAAAGAAAAAATTAAAAAAATTAAAACTATAATAGTGAAGGTATAAACTTGTCAGTAGAAAACCTAAAATGCACATTTTACCTGTCAGCTTCCCTTAATTCTAAAAATGTTAAGCAGAAAACCTACGAATGAACAACAATGACAAATGGTTTGATGAAGAATTCAAAAACCTAAGAAAAAAATTGAGAAACCTGTCCAACCAAAAACATACTGACCCAGAAATTCTGAGCCCAAGCTTTCAGTATGGTGAATCACTAAAACAATACAGAAATACTCTACGGAAAAAGAAGGAAAAGTCAGAAATATGCTCAATGTAGACTCAACACTTCTGGAAAAATTGAAAAACACTAAACAAACACGAAGAATTATCTATCCAAAATGGAGATGTATGAATAAACCACTTCTCCAATCTTTTTGGCTCTACAACAAAGAACAAAGAGCAAAAACATATACATGATCAAATACAGATCTTAGAATCAACTATTAAAGACTACCAGAACCCACTGGATTCCAGAACCCACTGGATTCCAGAACCCACTGGATTTCAGAACCCACTGGATTCTCCAATTACATTGAATGACCTACAGGTCAAAACACAAACCCTCCAACCCAAACAGGCCTGTGGTGTGGATGTTATCCTCAATGAAATTATAAAATGTACAGACCACAAATTCCTATTGGCTACACTTAAACTCTTCAACATCATCCTCAGCTGTGGCATCTTCCCCAATATTTGGAACTAAGGACTGATCAACCCAATCCACAAAAGTGGAGGCAAATAGGACCCCAATAACTACACAAGTACACAAGTAGATATGTGTCCACAGCAACCTTGGTAAAATCCTCTGCATTATCATTAACAGCATATTCTGTTTGCTAATGATCTGTTGCCTACCGCAGCAGCTAGATCAAGGAGGGTCTACAGCATTACCTAGATCTTCTGCACAGATTATGTCAGACCTGGGCCCTGACAGTAAATCTCAGTAAGACAAAAATAATGGTGTTCCAAAAAAGCAATGCAAATTCGATCTAGACACGGTTGCCCTGGAGACACAAAAAACAATACATACCTCAGCGCCACAGGTAACTTCCACAAAGCTGTGAACTATCTGAGAGACAAGGCAAGAAGGGCCTTCTATGCCATCAAAAGGAACATAAAATTTGACATACCAATTAGGATCTGGCTAAAAATGCTTGAATCAGTTATAGAACACATTCCCCTTTATGGTTGTGAGGTCTGGGGTCCACTCACAAAACAAATCACAAAATGGGACAAACACCAAATTGAGACTGCATGCAGAATTCTGCAAACAATATCCTCAGTGTGCAATGTAAAACACCTAATAATGCATGCAGAGCGGAATTAGGCTGATACCCTCTAATTACCAAAATCCAGAAAAGAGACATTCAATTCTACAACCACCTAAAAGGAAGTGATTCCCAAACTTTCCATAACAAAGCAATCACCTACAGAGAGATGAACCTGGAGAAGAATCCACTAAGCAAACTGGTCCTGGGGCTCTGTTCACAAACACAAACACACCCTACAGAGCCCCAGGACAACAGCACAATTAGACCCAACCAAATCATGAGACAACAAAAAGATAATTACTTCACACATTGGAAAGAATTAACACAAAACAGAGCAAACTAGAATGCTATTTGGCCCTAAACAGAGAGTACACATTGGCAGAAAACCTGAACACTGTTTCTTACCCAAACTTAAGGAAAGCTTTGACTATGTACAGACTCAGTGAGCATAGCCTTGTTATTGGTAAAGACTGCCGTAGGCAGACATGGCTCTCAAGAGAAGACAGACTATGTGCACACAAAATGAGGTGGGAACTGAGCTGCATTTCCTAACCTCCTACCAAATGGAAGACAATATTTGAGACACATTTTCCACAGCTTAAATTCCACAGTGTGACATCACAGCAGCAAGATGTGTGACCTCGCTTCGTGTTCCTAGGAAGCAGTATTTTTTATTTTTTTTACGTGTTATTTCTTAAATTGGTACCCCTGGTAATCTTAGGTTTTATTACATACAGTCGGGAGGAACTACTGGATATAAGAGCAACTCACCATCATTACGACCCGGGAATACGACTTTTCCGAAGCGGATCATGGGTTTTTCCCACCACAATAGATCGGATCCCACCCGGAGAACCAAAACAACGATGCAGTAAAAGGGGCAGACGAAGCGGTCTTCTGGTCAGGCTCCGGACCTCTCCCGAGCATCCTACACACCAATGTCCAGTCTCTTGACAACATAACATATTGCTTGTTGAACAGCCATGCTAGATGGATGGAACAGTATTGAACAGTCAGTCTAGATGGAGGGAAAAGTATTGAACAGTCACGCTAGATGGATGGAACAGTATTGAACAGTCAGTCTAGATGGATGGGAAAGTATTGAACAGTCAGTCTAGATGGAGGGAAAAGTATTGAACAGTCACGCTAGATGGATGGAACAGTATTGAACAGTCACGGTAGATGGATGGAACAGTATTGAACAGTATTGAGCAGTATTGAACAGTATTGAACAGTCACTCTAGATGGATGGGAAAGTATTGAACAGTCACTCTAGATGGATGGAACAGTATTGAACAGTATTGAGCAGTATTGAGCAGTATTGAACAGTCACTCTAGATGGATGGGAAAGTATTGAACAGTCAGTCTAGATGGAGGGAAAAGTATTGAACAGTCACGCTAGATGGATGGAACAGTATTGAACAGTATTGAACAGTATTGAACAGTATTGAACAGTATTGAACAGTATTGAAAAGCCACTCTAGATAGATGGAACAGTATTGAACAGTATTGAACAGTCACTCTAGATGGATGGAACAGCATTGAACAGTATTGAAAAGCCACTCTAGATAGATGGAACAGTATTGAAAAGTATTGAAAAGTCACTCTAGATAGATGGAACAGTATTGAACAGTATTGCACAGCCATTGCAGATGGATGGAACAGTATTGAACAGTATTTAACAGTCACTCTAGATGGATGGAACAGTAATGAACAGTATTGCACAGCCATTGCAGATGGATGGAACAGTATTGAATAGTCACTCTAGATGGATGGAACAGTATTGAACAGTATGGAAAAGCCACTCTAGATAGATGGAACAGTATTGAACAGTATTGAACAGTCACTCTAGATGGATGGAACAGTATTGAACAGTATTGAACAGCCACTCTAGATGGATGGAACATTATTGAACAGTATTGAACAGTATTGAACAGCAACTCTAGATGGATGGAACAGTATTGAACATTGAGGAACAGCCATTGCAGATGGATGGAACATGAGGAACAGCCACTCTAGATGGATGGAACATAGAGGAACAGCCACTCTAGATGGATGGAACATAGAGGAACAGCCATTGCAGATGGATGGAACATTGAGGAACAGCCATTGCAGATGGATGGAACATTGAGGAACAGCCATTGCAGATGGATGGAACATTGAGGAACAGCCATTGCAGATGGATGGAACATTGAGGAACAGCCACTCTAGATGGATGGAACATAGAGGAACAGCCATTGCAGATGGATGGAACATGAGGAACAGCCACTCTAGATGGATGGAACAGTATTGAACATTGAGGAACAGCCATTGCAGATGGATGGAACATTGAGGAACAGCCATTGCAGATGGATGGAACATAGTGGAACAGCCATTGCAGATGGATGGAACATAGAGGAACAGCCATTGCAGATGGATGGAACATGAGGAACAGCCATTGCAGATGAATGGAACATAGAGGAACAGCTATTGCAGATGGATGGAACATAGAGGAACAGCCACTCTAGATGGATGGAACATAGAGGAACAACCATTGCAGATGGATGGAACATAGAGGAACAGCCATTGCAGATGGACGGAACATAGAGGAACAGCCATTGCAGATGGACGGAACATAGAGGAACAGCCATTGCAGATGGATGGAATATAGAGGAACAGCCACTCTAGATGGATGGAACATAGAGGAACAGCCATTGCAGATGGATGGAACATAGAGGAACAGCCATTGCAGATGGATGGAACATGAGGAACAGCCACTCTAGATGGATGGAACATGAGGAACAGCCACTCTAGATGGATGGAACATAGAGGAACAGCCATTGCAGATGGATGGAACATAGAGGAACAGCGATTGCAGATGGACAGAACATAGAGGAACAGCCATTGCAGATGGATGGAATATAGAGGAACAGCCACTCTAGATGGATGGAACATAGAGGAACAGCCATTGCAGATGGATGGAACATAGAGGAACAGCCATTGCAGATGGATGGAACATGAGGAACAGCCATTGCAGATGGATGGAACATAGAGGAACAGCCATTGCAGATGGATGGAACATAGAGGAATAGCCACTCTAGATGGATGGAACATAGAGGAACAATTGCAGATGGATGGAACATGAGGAACAGCCATTGCAGATGGATGGATGGAACAGCCATTGCAGAACGGAGTATGGAGGAACAGCCATTGCAGATGGACGGATAGAGGAACAGCCATTGCAGATGGATGGAATATAGAGGAACAGCCACTCTAGATGGATGGAACATAGAGGAACAGCCATTGCAGATGGATGGAACATAGAGGAACAGCCATTGCAGATGGATGGAACATAGAGGAACAGCCACTCTAGATGGATGGAACATGAGGAACAGCCACTCTAGATGGATGGAACATGAGGAACAGCCACTCTAGATGGGAAGGAACATAGAGGAACAGCCATTGCAGATGGATGGAACATAGAGGAACAGCCACTCTAGATGGATGGAACATAGAGGAACAGCCATTGCAGATGGATGGAACATAGAGGAACAGCCACTCTAGATGGATGGATGGAACAGCCATTGCAGATGGATGGAACATAGAGGAACAGCCACTCTAGATGGATGGAACATAGAGGAACAGCCATTGCAGATGGATGGAACATAGAGGAACAGCCACTCTAGATGGATGGAACACTGAGGAACAGCCATTGCAGATGGATGGAACATAGAGGAACAGCCACTCTAGATGGATGGAACATGAGGAACAGCCGTTCTAGATGGATGGAACATGAGGAACAGCCACTCTAGATGGATGGAACACTGAGGAACAGCCATTGCAGATGGATGGAACATAGAGGAACAGCCACTCTAGATGGATGGAACATAGAGGAACAGCCATTGCAGATGGATGGAACATAGAGGCACAGCCATTGCAGATGGATGGAACATAGAGGAACAGCCACTCTAGATGGATGGAACATAGAGGAACAGCCACTCTAGGTGGATGGAACATAGAGGAACAGCCACTCTAGATGGATGGAACATAGAGGAACAGCCATTGCAGATGGATGGAACATAGAGGAACAGCCACTCTAGGTGGATGGAACATAGAGGAACAGCCATTGCAGATGGATGGAACATAGAGGAACAGCCATTGCAGATGGATGGAACATAGAGGAACAGACACTCTAGATGGATGGAACATAGAGGAACAGCCACTCTAGGTGGATGGAACATAGAGGAACATCCATTGCAGATGGATGGAACATAGAGGAACAGCCATTGCAGATGGATGGAACATAGAGGAACAGCCACTCTAGATGGATGGAACATAGAGGAACAGCCATTGCAGATGGATGGAACATAGAGGAACAGCCATTGCAGATGGATGGAACATAGAGGAACATCCATTGCAGATGGATGGAACATAGAGGAACAGCCATTGCAGATGGATGGAACATAGAGGAACAGCCATTGCAGATGGATGGAACATAGAGGAACAGCCACTCTAGATGGATGGAACATAGAGGAACAGCCATTGCAGATGGATGGAACATAGAGGAACAGCCATTGCAGATGGATGGAACATAGAGGAACAGCCATTGCAGATGGATGGAACATAGAGGAACAGCCACTCTAGATGGATGGAACATAGAGGAACAGCCATTGCAGATGGATGGAACATAGAGGAACAGCCACTATAGATGGATAGAACATGAGGAACAGCCATTGCAGATGGATGGAACATAGAGGAACAGCCATTGCAGATGGATGGAACATAGAGGAACAGCCATTCTAGATGGATGGAACATAGAGGAACAGCCATTGCAGATGGATGGAACATAGAGGAACAGCCATTGCAGATGGATGGAACATAGAGGAACAGCCATTGCAGATGGATGGAACATAGAGGAACAGCCACTCTAGATGGATGGAACATAGAGGAACAGCCATTGCAGATGGATGGAACATAGAGGAACAGCCATTGCAGATGGATGGAACATAGAGGAACAGCCATTGCAGATGGATGGAACATGAGGAACAGCCATTGCAGATGGATGGAACATAGAGGAACAGCCATTGCAGATGGATGGAACATAGAGGAATAGCCACTCTAGATGGATGGAACATAGAGGAACAGCCATTGCAGATGGATGGAACATGAGGAACAACCATTGCAGATGGATGGAACATAGAGGAACAGCCATTGCAGATGGACGGAACATAGAGGAACAGCCATTGCAGATGGACGGAACATAGAGGAACAGCCATTGCAGATGGATGGAATATAGAGGAACAGCCACTCTAGATGGATGGAACATAGAGGAACAGCCATTGCAGATGGATGGAACATAGAGGAACAGCCATTGCAGATGGATGGAACATAGAGGAACAGCCACTCTAGATGGATGGAACATGAGGAACAGCCACTCTAGATGGATGGAACATAGAGGAACAGCCATTGCAGATGGATGGAACATAGAGGAACAGCCACTCTAGATGGATGGAACATAGAGGAACAGCCATTGCAGATGGATGGAACATAGAGGAACAGCCACTCTAGATGGATGGAACATAGAGGAACAGCCATTGCAGATGGATGGAACATAGAGGAACAGCCACTCTAGATGGATGGAACATAGAGGAACAGCCATTGCAGATGGATGGAACATAGAGGAACAGCCATTGCAGATGGATGGAACATGAGGAACAGCCATTGCAGATGGATGGAACATAGAGGAACAGCCATTCTAGATGGATGGAACATGAGGAACAGCCATTCTAGATGGATGGATGGAACTAGATGGATGGAACACTGAGGAACAGCCATTGCAGATGGATGGAACATAGAGGAACAGCCACTCTAGATGGATGGAACATAGAGGAACAGCCATTGCAGATGGATGGAACATAGAGGAACAGCCATTGCAGATGGATGGAACATAGAGGAACAGCCACTCTAGATGGATGGAACATAGAGGAACAGCCATTGCAGATGGATGGAACATAGAGGAACAGCCACTCTAGATGGATGGAACATAGAGGAACAGCCATTGCAGATGGATGGAACATAGAGGAACAGCCACTCTAGGTGGATGGAACATAGAGGAACAGCCATTGCAGATGGATGGAACATAGAGGAACAGCCATTGCAGATGGATGGAACATAGAGGAACAGCCACTCTAGATGGATGGAACATGAGGAACAGCCACTCTAGATGGATGGAACATAGAGGAACATCCATTGCAGATTGATGGAACATAGAGGAACAGCCATTGCAGATGGATGGAACATAGAGGAACAGCCACTCTAGATGGATTAGAGGAACAGTCATTGCAGATGGATGGAACATAGAGGAACAGCCATTGCAGATGGATGGAACATAGAGGAACATCCATTGCAGATGGATGGAACATAGAGGAACAGCCATTGCAGATGGATGGAACATAGAGGAACAGCCATTGCAGATGGATGGAACATGGAGAGGAACAGCCACTCTAGATGGATGGAACATATAGGAACAGCCATTGCAGATGGATGGAACATAGAGGAACAGATTGCAGATGGATGGAACATAGAGGAACAGCCATTGCAGATGGATGGAACATAGAGGAACAGCCACTCTAGATGGATGGAACATAGAGGAACAGCCATTGCAGATGGATGGAACATAGAGGAACAGCCACTCTAGATGGATAGAACATGAGGAACAGCCATTGCAGATGGATGGAACATAGAGGAACAGCCATTGCAGATGGATGGAACATAGAGGAACAGCCATTCTAGATGGATGGAACATAGAGGAACAGCCATTGCAGATGGATGGAACATAGAGGAACAGCCATTGCAGATGGATGGAACATAGAGGAACAGCCATTGCAGATGGATGGAACATAGAGGAACAGCCACTCTAGATGGATGGAACATAGAGGAACAGCCATTGCAGATGGATGGAACATAGAGGAACAGCCATTGCAGATGGATGGAACATAGAGGAACAGCCATTGCAGATGGATGGAACATAGAGGAACAGCCACTCTAGATGGATAGAACATGAGGAACAGCCACTCTAGATGGATAGAACATGAGGAACAGCCATTGCAGATGGATGGATGGATATGAAATAATTGACTTAGATAAATGAGTGTAAATGAAGGACAACAGCTGTGTGTCTAAGTGACCTAACAGTTTCCTAGAAATTAGAGCAGGCTGTTTGAGGCATACTGTTCAATAAACTGAATATGTCAAAAATATAATACATCTTTTGGGTCAATTATTCATTTCATTTAAAGTTATTTGGGCTTTAATTACAGTTATGTCACACTTCATTTTGGAATAGTCCAGGTTTTCCATCTGTAGATTCTCCACTTTATAATTAAGCAATATGGCCCTAGATGAGGGGGGTGGTTTGTATACCATGGCTAAGGGCTGTTGTTATGCGTATGGGTAAGGTTGTTGCTCGGTTAGGGTAGAGGCTAGGGTTAGTAGATAGATAGTCAAATATAGGTCAATTCATTTATTTTAGGTCTTATCAGTAACAGTAAAAAGTCAAAAGGACTGACTGTTGACCATTGTTTTTATATATTGACACTAAACAAACACAGGTGAATGGGCACACATCCTAGAAATTAGAGCACTGTATGAGGTGGCTAATAAACACACAACAAATCTCAACACGGCCATTTTGATGCACATCAGGTTTTCTGGCTTTGTTCCTCTGTGCAGACTGAGGTGTGTCCAGGTGTTCCTCTGCAGACTGGTGTCCAGGTGAAAGGTGGTTTGATACAGGGGGCCGGCCAGGTTGTTCCTCTGTGCAGACTGAGACAGGTGAAAGGTGGTTTGATACAGGGGGCCGGCCAGGTTGTTCCTCTGTGCAGACTGAGATGTGTCCAGGTGAAAGGTGGTTTGATACAGGGGGCCGGCCAGGTTGTTCCTCTGTGCAGACTGAGAGGTGTCCAGGTGAAAGGTGGTTTGATACAGGGAGCCGGCCAGGTTGTTCCTCTGTGCAGACTGAGGTGTGTCTAGGTGTTCCTCTGTGCAGACTGAGGTGTGTCCAGGACAGCGCTCGTTTGATAATGGAGGGCATGCAGGAAGCTGGCCTTGGTATGTAACACGTTTAATAGTTAATTACAATCCCAAAGCAGATGGCGGCTTCACACTGTTGCCGAGAGATTTGGCAAGCCACCCACCCGTCCACTCCACAGTGTTGTCATTAACTTATTATTGGTACAAAGGGCAAAGTGTTTCATTTAGTGTGAAAAGGCACCATTTTGGCTACTGTACAGAGCCACAGCGGTCAGGATGGATAGATACAGGCAGCCCAACCTGTTAAAACGTACGTCCGCAGACGTGGTAGAAAATATAGGGACCTCAGCCAACTCAGTTTGAGATGCAGAATCTGTAAGGGCAGGTTATATTCAACAGAACCATGGTGAATTAGAATGCTATTGCAATGAAACATTTGGTGTCATCAGCATTGAGGATAGTTTGCAGAAATATGAATGCTTTTGTTTATCTATTTATTTAACTGTCTTGTCTTTTCTCTGTCTGTCTCTTTGTCTTTCTCTCTCTCTCTCTTTCTCTCTCTCTCTCTCTCTCTCTCTCTCTCTCTCTCTCTCTCTCTCTCTCTCTCTCTCTCTCTCTGTCTCTGGTTCTCTCTGTCTCTGTCTGTTTGTCTCTCTCTCTTTCTTTCTCTCTCTCTTTCTCTCTCTCTCTGTCTCTGGTCTCTCTCTGTCTCTTTCTCTCTCTCTCTCTCTCTCTCTCTCTCTCTCTCTCTCTCTCTCTCTCTCTCTCTCTCTCTCTCTCTCTCTCTCTCTCTCTCTGTCTCTGGTTCTCTCTGTCTCTGTCTGTTTGTCTCTCTCTCTTTCTTTCTCTCTCTCTTTCTCTCTCTCTCTGTCTCTGGTTCTCTCTCTCTCTCTCTCTCTCTCTCTCTCTCTCTCTCTCTCTCTCTCTCTCTCTCTCTCTCTCTCTCTCTCTCTCTGTCTCTGGTTCTCTCTGTCTCTGTCTGTTTGTCTCTCTCTCTCTGTGGAGATTAAGTGATACATGTACAATATTAAAATAATTATACTCAAAATTGTCAATGGGACAATCAGTAACAACAATATTCAAGGGTAAAAATAATCAATACAATGGACAATAACATTAACATTTGAATAGAGGACATGTGCAGGTTGGTTTATCTGTCAGACAATGTCCTTATGGCAGGCAGCAATGTAGTGCGCTGCCAACCCACAGCTCTCTGCGTCCTCCCCCAACAGGACGGGTAGCTTGTCCTCATCAGAGAGGTCTTCAATGTAGTGCTCTGCCAACCCACATCTCTCTGCGTCCTCCCCCAACAGGACGGGTAGCTTACTCTCATCAGAGAGATCTTCAATGTAGTGCGCTGCCAACCCACATCTCTCTGCGTCCTCCCCCAACAGGACGGGTAGCTTACTCTCATCAGAGAGGTCTTTGAAACATTGTATAAGGGTTTCACATTTGGTGAAATTACACTCTCTAATCGTTATATATATATTTTTCATTTTGTCAGGAAATGCAGCTCCGTCTCGGGTTCTGCTGTTGTGCAGTGGTTGCACACAGCCTTTCCTCTACAGGGAGCCAGGTTTTCCTGTGTCTACCTTTCTCATTGGCAAGGCTGTGCTCACAGAGCCTGTACATTGTAAAAGTTTTTCTAAGGTTTTGATCAGTAACCATGGTCAAATAGTTTTCCATGGAGGATTGTCGATTTACGGCCAGATAGCAATGCATTTTGCTTTGTGCTGGTGTTTCCCAAAAAGTAATTTAGTTATGTTTTGACTGTTGTAATTTGGTTTATTCTGATTGATTGGATGTTCTGGCTTCAGTGTGTTAATAGAACATGTTTGTGAACTCGGCCCCAGGATCAGCTGGATGAGGGGACTCTGTCTCTCTTTCTCTCTGTCTCTGTCTAACAGACATTTCCTCCAACTTGTTCTGATATTTAGATTGAAAACTGTGAGATTGATTGTCCCAATCGTGTTACACTGTCCACCACTCACATTTTCTCAGACAATTCTATTTCTCTCCCTCTATCCGTCCCCCTATAGTTGTGAAGGAGATGTGTCAGCCCAGGCGCTCTGTGCTGCCTGTGTAATGGATCGTTGGAGCAGACTTAAGCTCCAAATTATGCTCTTTTCCTGCTGCAGGCGACAGCAAGGTTCGCTATTATCAGTCCTGCCACAGGAGACAGCTCCTTCCCTCTCTTCTCCTTACCTCCGTGCCTCGCCAGTGATCCACATCAGACCATGTTATGCACACAAGTGGTCAGGGGCTTATACAGACAGACAGGCAGACATGCAGACAGACAAGCAGACAGGGGAGGAAGACATATAGACAGGCTAGTGGCTGGGTATTTGTGATAACTCAATGATAGATTCATAGGGAACCATTCGGGACTTTGGACTCGAGCAAATTAATTTCAGATAAACCTTTGCAGTAAAGGACAGTGTCAGTCTGTGGAATGGAACATGTTCATGTCAAGCATTTCCGGACTACAGAGTATGACGCCACATTAAATAATAATTTAAAATATTCAACGTGGATGATGTACAATTTAGAAATCACAAAAGTTGAAATACATTTTTGGGGTATGCTTAATGAATCAGCCCCTCAGTTCCTGCGGTTGGTGATTTTTGTGAGGGTAATTCCATGTCCTTGTTCTGGTACTTCCCGGTCTCTGTCCTTCCTGCTTTTGAACGGGAAAGTTAAGTGGGTGTGTCAGTCAAACTGGGCAACATAGGCTGAATCCCAAATGGCACCCTATACCCTACAGTTCCCTAGTTTGATAGGGCTCTGGTAGAAAGTAGTGCACTAAATAGGTGATAGGGTGCCATTTTGGGACATATAGGAATGAAGTTTCTAGATAATACGAGTCCATTTCCTGCCTCACAGCAAAAGTAATATGATAAAATGAAAGTTATGTCAAAGCACGTACTTTGTTTTGTGCTGAAAATCATCCTAACACTGAGCACCTGGGTTATTATTACTTGATATGTAATTAACGTGAAAAAAAAAACATTGCAACATGTGTCGTAGAATTTCAGAAAAGCTGCCCCAAAATCATGCATTTTTGGCTGCAGAAAACACACATAAATGGTGTGAAATCCTGGAGGGACCGACTAGTAAAGGACTGCTGCCTCGTTAGGCTGGACCAAGACAGAACATCACTAGAAAAGGACTGCTGCCTCATTAGGCTGGACCAAGACAAAACATCACTAGAAAAGGACTGCTGCCTCGTTAGGCTGGACCAAGACAAAACATCACTAGAAAAGGACTGCTGCCTCATTAGGCTGGACCAAGACAGAACATCACTAGAAAAGGACTGCTGCCTCATTAGGCTGGACCAAGACAAAACATCACTAGAAAAGGACTGCTGCCTCGTTAGGCTGGACCAAGACAAAACATCACTAGAAAAGGACTGCTGCCTCATTAGGCTGGACCAAGACAGAACATCACTAGAAAAGGACTGCTGCCTCGTTAGGCTGGACCAAGACAGAACATCACTAGTAAAGGACTGCTGCCTCGTTAGGCTGGACCAAGACAGAACATCACTAGAAAAGGACTGCTGCCTCATTAGGCTGGACCAAGACAGAACATCACTAGAAAAGGACTGCTGCCTCGTTAGGCTGGACCAAGACAAAACATCACTAGAAAAGGACTGCTGCCTCGTTAGGCTGGACCAAGACAAAACATCACTAGAAAAGGACTGCTGCCTCGTTAGGCTGGACCAAGACAAAACATCACTAGAAAAGGACTGCTGCCTCGTTAGGCTGGACCAAGACAAAACATCACTAGAAAAGGACTGCTGCCTCGTTAGGCTGGACCAAGACAAAACATCACTAGAAAAGGACTGCTGCCTCGTTAGGCTGGACCAAGACAGAACATCACTAGTAAAGGACTGCTGCCTCATTAGGCTGGACCAAGACAGAACATTACAACTAAAGGACTGCTGCCTCGTTAGGCTGGACCAAGACAAAACATCACTAGAAAAGGACTGCTGCCTCGTTAGGCTGGACCAAGACAGAACATTACAACTAAAGGACTGCTGCCTCGTTAGGCTGGACCAAGACAGAACATCACTAGTAAAGGACTGCTGCCTCGTTAGGCTGGACCAAGACAGAACATCACTAGTAAAGGACTGCTGCCTCGTTAGGCTGGACCAAGACAGAACATTACAACTAAAGGACTGCTGCCTCGTTAGGCTGGACCAAGACAGAACATCACTAGTAAAGGACTGCTGCCTCATTAGGCTGGACCAAGACAGAACATCACTAGAAAAGGACTGCTGCCTCGTTAGGCTGGACCAAGACAGAACATCACTAGAAAAGGACTGCTGCCTCATTAGGCTGGACCAAGACAGAACATCACTAGAAAAGGACTGCTGCCTCGTTAGGCTGGACCAAGACAGAACATCACTAGAAAAGGACTGCTGCCTCGTTAGGCTGGACCAAGACAGAACATCACTAGTAAAGGACTGCTGCCTCGTTAGGCTGGACCAAGACAGAACATCACAACTAAAGGACTGCTGCCTCGTTAGGCTGGACCAAGACAAAACATCACTAGAAAAGGACTGCTGCCTCATTAGGCTGGACCAAGACAGAACATCACTAGAAAAGGACTGCTGCCTCGTTAGGCTGGACCAAGACAGAACATCACTAGAAAAGGACTGCTGCCTCGTTAGGCTGGACCAAGACAGAACATCACTAGTAAAGGACTGCTGCCTCATTAGGCTGGACCAAGACAGAACATTACAACTAAAGGACTGCTGCCTCGTTAGGCTGGACCAAGACAAAACATCACTAGAAAAGGACTGCTGCCTCGTTAGGCTGGACCAAGACAGAACATTACAACTAAAGGACTGCTGCCTCGTTAGGCTGGACCAAGACAGAACATCACTAGTAAAGGACTGCTGCCTCGTTAGGCTGGACCAAGACAGAACATCACTAGTAAAGGACTGCTGCCTCGTTAGGCTGGACCAAGACAAAACATCACTAGAAAAGGACTGCTGCCTCGTTAGGCTGGACCAAGACAAAACATCACTAGAAAAGGACTGCTGCCTCGTTAGGCTGGACCAAGACAAAACATCACTAGAAAAGGACTGCTGCCTCGTTAGGCTGGACCAAGACAGAACATCACTAGTAAAGGACTGCTGCCTCATTAGGCTGGACCAAGACAGAACATTACAACTAAAGGACTGCTGCCTCGTTAGGCTGGACCAAGACAAAACATCACTAGAAAAGGACTGCTGCCTCGTTAGGCTGGACCAAGACAGAACATTACAACTAAAGGACTGCTGCCTCGTTAGGCTGGACCAAGACAGAACATCACTAGTAAAGGACTGCTGCCTCGTTAGGCTGGACCAAGACAGAACATCACTAGTAAAGGACTGCTGCCTCGTTAGGCTGGACCAAGACAGAACATTACAACTAAAGGACTGCTGCCTCGTTAGGCTGGACCAAGACAGAACATCACTAGTAAAGGACTGCTGCCTCGTTAGGCTGGACCAAGACAGAACATCACTAGAAAAGGACTGCTGCCTCGTTAGGCTGGACCAAGACAGAACATCACTAGAAAAGGACTGCTGCCTCGTTAGGCTGGACCAAGACAGAACATCACTAGAAAAGGACTGCTGCCTCGTTAGGCTGGACCAAGACAGAACATCACTAGAAAAGGACTGCTGCCTCGTTAGGCTGGACCAAGACAGAACATCACTAGTAAAGGACTGCTGCCTCGTTAGGCTGGACCAAGACAGAACATCACTAGTAAAGGACTGCTGCCTCGTTAGGCTGGACCAAGACAAAACATCACTAGAAAAGGACTGCTGCCTCGTTAGGCTGGACCAAGACAGAACATCACTAGAAAAGGACTGCTGCCTCGTTAGGCTGGACCAAGACAGAACATCACTAGTAAAGGACTGCTGCCTCATTAGGCTGGACCAAGACAGAACATTACAACTAAAGGACTGCTGCCTCGTTAGGCTGGACCAAGACAAAACATCACTAGAAAAGGACTGCTGCCTCGTTAGGCTGGACCAAGACAGAACATTACAACTAAAGGACTGCTGCCTCGTTAGGCTGGACCAAGACAGAACATCACTAGTAAAGGACTGCTGCCTCGTTAGGCTGGACCAAGACAGAACATCACTAGTAAAGGACTGCTGCCTCGTTAGGCTGGACCAAGACAGAACATTACAACTAAAGGACTGCTGCCTCGTTAGGCTGGACCAAGACAGAACATCACTAGTAAAGGACTGCTGCCTCGTTAGGCTGGACCAAGACAGAACATCACTAGAAAAGGACTGCTGCCTCGTTAGGCTGGACCAAGACAGAACATCACTAGAAAAGGACTGCTGCCTCGTTAGGCTGGACCAAGACAGAACATCACTAGAAAAGGACTGCTGCCTCGTTAGGCTGGACCAAGACAGAACATCACTAGAAAAGGACTGCTGCCTCGTTAGGCTGGACCAAGACAGAACATCACTAGTAAAGGACTGCTGCCTCGTTAGGCTGGACCAAGACAGAACATCACTAGTAAAGGACTGCTGCCTCGTTAGGCTGGACCAAGACAAAACATCACTAGAAAAGGACTGCTGCCTCGTTAGGCTGGACCAAGACAGAACATCACTAGAAAAGGACTGCTGCCTCGTTAGGCTGGACCAAGACAGAACATCACTAGTAAAGGACTGCTGCCTCATTAGGCTGGACCAAGACAGAACATTACAACTAAAGGACTGCTGCCTCGTTAGGCTGGACCAAGACAAAACATCACTAGAAAAGGACTGCTGCCTCGTTAGGCTGGACCAAGACAGAACATTACAACTAAAGGACTGCTGCCTCGTTAGGCTGGACCAAGACAGAACATCACTAGTAAAGGACTGCTGCCTCGTTAGGCTGGACCAAGACAGAACATCACTAGTAAAGGACTAGAAAAGGACTGCTGCCTCGTTAGGCTGGACCAAGACAGAACATTACAACTAAAGGACTGCTGCCTCGTTAGGCTGGACCAAGACAGAACATCACTAGTAAAGGACTGCTGCCTCGTTAGGCTGGACCAAGACAGAACATCACTAGAAAAGGACTGCTGCCTCGTTAGGCTGGACCAAGACAGAACATCACTAGAAAAGGACTGCTGCCTCGTTAGGCTGGACCAAGACAGAACATCACTAGAAAAGGACTGCTGCCTCGTTAGGCTGGACCAAGACAGAACATCACTAGAAAAGGACTGCTGCCTCGTTAGGCTGGACCAAGACAGAACATCACTAGTAAAGGACTGCTGCCTCGTTAGGCTGGACCAAGACAGAACATCACTAGTAAAGGACTGCTGCCTCGTTAGGCTGGACCAAGACAAAACATCACTAGAAAAGGACTGCTGCCTCGTTAGGCTGGACCAAGACAGAACATCACTAGAAAAGGACTGCTGCCTCGTTAGGCTGGAGCAAGACAGAACATCACTAGTAAAGGACTGCTGCCTCGTTAGGCTGCACCAAGACAGAACATCACTAGAAAAGGACTGCTGCCTCATTAGGCTGGACCAAGACAAAACATTACAACTAAAGGACTGCTACCTCATTAGGCTGGACCAAGACAAAACATCACTAGAAAAGGACTGCTGCCTCGTTAGGCTGGACCAAGACAGAACATCACTAGAAAAGGACTGCTGCCTCGTTAGGCTGGACCAAGACAGAACATCACTAGAAAAGGACTGCTGCCTCGTTAGGCTGGACCAAGACAGAACATCACTAGAAAAGGACTGCTGCCTCATTAGGCTGGACCAAGACAAAACATTACAACTAAAGGACTGCTACCTCATTAGGCTGGACCAAGACAGAACATCACTAGAAAAGGACTGCTGCCTCATTAGGCTGGACCAAGACAGAACATCGCTAGAAAAGGACTGCTGCCTCATTAGGCTGGACCAAGACAGAACATCACTAGAAAAGGACTGCTGCCTCATTAGGCTGGACCAAGACAAAACATTACAACTAAAGGACAGCTACCTCGTTAGGCTGGACCAAGACAAAACATCCCTAGAAAAGGACTGCTGCCTCATTAGGCTGGACCAAGACAAAACATCCCTAGAAAAGGACTGCTGCCTCATTAGGCTGGACCAAGACAGAACATCACTACTAAAGGACTGCTGCCTCATTAGGCTGGACCAAGACAAAACATCACTACTAAAGGACTGCTGCCTCATTAGGCTGGACCAAGACAAAACATCACTAGTAAAGGACTGCTGCCTTGTTAGGCTGGACCAAGACAAAACATCACTAGTAAAGGACTGCTGCCTCGTTAGGCTGGACCAAGAGCAAACATCGCTACTAAAGGACTGCTGCCTCGTTAGGCTGGACCAAGAGCAAACATCACTAGTAAAGGACTGCTGCCTCGTTAGGCTGGACCAAGAGCAAACATCGTTACTAAAGGACTGCTGCCTCGTTGGCTGGACCAAGAGCAAACATCACTAGTAAAGGACTGCTGCCTCGTTAGGCTGGACCAAGACAAAACACCCAATAACATGCCCACGAGGCAGAGAGCATCTTTGAACTCTATCCATCTTTCATATGCACACACTCTCTCACTCTCTGGTTCACTCGCATGTTCACTCTCTTTCTCTCTGTCTGTGTCCCCCATCCCCCCCTTCCTTTCCCTTCCTTCCAAAAATATATCCTTACAAAACCAGGACTGTGAGACAAATACCCAAAACAACATCATGTCTGGGACAAGAAATACGATTATCTTTCATGCATCCCAGCAGTCTTCTGTTCTTTGTGTCCCTGAGAATCTGTCTTTCTTATGAATATTTCAGGGCTAGCGGGTAGTGTGTTACAACTCTGTTCTGTTCTGCTAAATTCTACTCAATAGTATAGTGTGGCACCATGCTGTTCTGTTCTGTTCTGCTAAGTTCTACTATAGAGGGTAGTGTGGTACCACTCTGTTCTGTTCTACTAAGTTAAACTCTAGAGGATAGTGTGGTACCACTCTGTTCTGCTCTGCTAAGTTCTACTCCAGAGGGTAGTGTGGTACCACTCTGTTCTGTTCTACTAAGTTAAACTCTAGAGGATAGTGTGGTACCACTCTGTTCTGTTCTACTAAGTTAAACTCTAGAGGATAGTGTGGTACCACTCTGTTCTGCTCTGCTAAGTTCTACTCCAGAGGGTAGTGTGGTACCACTCTGTTCTGTTCTACTAATTTCTACTCTAGGGGCTAGTGTGGTACCACTCTGTTCTGTTCTGTTCTACTAAGTTAAACTCTAGAGGGTAGTGTGGTACCACTCTGTTCTGTTCTGTTCTGTTTTACTAAGTTCTACTCTAGAGGGTAGTGTGGTACCACTCTGTTCTGTCAAGTTCTACTCTAGAGGCTAGTGTGGTACCACTCTGTTCTGCTCTACTAAGTTCTACTCTAGAGGATAGTGTGGTACCACTCTGTTCTGTTCTGTTCTACTAAGTTAAACTCTAGAGGGTAGTGTGGTACCACTCTGTTCTGTTCTGTTCTGTTTTACTAAGTTCTACTCTAGAGGGTAGTGTGGTACCACTCTGTTCTGTCAAGTTCTACTCTAGAGGCTAGTGTGGTACCACTCTGTTCTGCTCTACTAAGTTCTACTCTAGAGGATAGTGTGGTACCATTCTGTTCTGTTCTGATAAGTTCTACTCTAGAGGATAGTGGGGTACCACTCTGTTCTGTTCTGATAAGTTCTACTCTAGAGGATAGTGTGGTACCACTCTGTTCCATTCTCTTCTGCTAAGTTCTACTCTAGAGGATAGTGTGGTACCACTCTGTTCCATTCTCTTCTGCTAAGTTCTACTCTAGAGGATAGTTTGAACCACTCTGTTCCGTTCTCTTCTACTAAGTTCTACTCTAGAGGATAGTGTGGTACCACTCTGTTTTGTTCTACTAAGTTCTACCCTAGAGGATAGTGTGGTACCATTCTGTTCTGCTGTACTAAGTTCTACCCTAGAGGATAGTGTGGTACCATTCTGTTCTGTTGTACTAAGTTCTACTCTAGAGGGCAGTATGGTACCAATCTGTTCTGTTCTATTGTGTTCTGCTAAGTTCTACTCTAGTGGGTAGTGTGGTACCACTCTGCTCTGTTCTGCTTAGTTCTACGCTAGAGGATAGTGTGGTACCACTCTGATCTGTTCTGCTTAGTTCTACTCTAGAGGATAGTGTGGTACCACTCTGTTCTGTTCTGCTTAGTTCTACTCTAGAGGATAGTGTGGTACCACTCTGTTCTGTACTGCTAAGTTCTACTCTAGAGGATAGTGTGGTACCACTCTGTTCTGTTCTGCTAAGTTCTACTCTAGAGGATAGTGTGGTACCACTCTCTTCTGTTCTACTGAGTTCTACTATAGAGGATAGTGTAGTACCATTCTGTTCTGTTCTGCTTAGTTCTACT